>NC_141859.1:13851744-14151744 GCF_024713525.1 Acromyrmex echinatior
TGAGGACTCCGAGAAAGAGACCTGAGATACATACGTACACATACATACCTCATACGCGCCGCAAGGCGTCACAATATATATCATAAGTATCAAAAGATACCGCTGTACATAATGTATAAAGCAGAATAAAGAGAAATCTAATCTCACTTGTGGAACCTCCTTATTAAGTGGCACCCTTCCACAATTTCATATAATTATACATTATTAATTTAATTCTTTTTTCTTATACATTTATCTTATAATATTTAATTACTTTTTTAATTACAGGAAATATTAATTTTATTCATAAAAGATTTTTGTTTCTGATGTAAAATGCTAATAAATAAAGCTTCAACAAAAAAAACACATACACACACACACACACATTCATTCGTATATACGTTTATACGTTTATACGTTTATACGTACACACTTACATACGTGCACATATGTATGTTTATACATACGTTTATGCGTACATACGTTCATACATACATTCATACATAAGTTTACGTACATTCATACATATATACATACGAGTTTTATGTGCGCGCGATGTTCCATCATACTGTTGTCAAATCAACTTCGGACATGTTGTCGACGTTGATTCTATCGTTGAATTCGGTAGTGTACAATGGTACGCGGGATCTAGTCCAATGCATATGAAGATATGTATGTATGCGAATGTATGTATGCATATATGTAACAACTAGTGAATGAATATCGTTTTTCAAGGGAATGTGTATGAACACAATTATAATACATAATTTTATAATACTATACGAATACTGTAGTTCCATCCATGATTGCATTTCAAGATTGAAAAGGACTTTATTGCGCAGTTTACAGAATTGTCTATGTACGTATGAATTCACACCGAAATATTGTATTTATGCAGTAAGATCAGCTTTGATCGAGTATAGAATTTCTTTTATTTAATTGATGGAATTAAAATTTATTTATCTAATTAAAGAAATTTTTTATACGGTTTATAACATATATATTGTGTGTGTGTGTGTATGTGTGTGTGTGTGTATGTGTATTATTTCTTGTTGAAGCTTTACTTAAGCATTTTACATCAGAAACAAAAACTTTTTATGAATAAAATTAATATTTCCTGTAATTAAAAAATAATTAAAAAGTGTAATTAAATATTATAAGATAAATGTATAAGAAAAAAAAATTAAATTAATAACATATATGTAATCGTATGAAATAAATTTAAAAATTGTATAGCTAATTTATTATTGCATCTGTAGAAAATTTGTTATTGATCGCAATAATGAGACAGAATTATACTCTGCAGCAATTTAATTTTAATTCTATTATAAGAATAAATGATTGTTGTTATTAAACAATGATTTGGTATTATAGCAGTGAACATAAACCGTGCAAGAGCGAAGAAATAATATTTATAGTATTTATTTGTTAACAGTTTAGATTGACCAACAATGTTGCTCTCTCATACTTTTAAAAAGAATTCATAATGTTTTTTGACATTAAAGTTACACGAGTAATGAATTCTTCAAGATAACTTAGATTTTGATAGCGAACGTTTGCACGAAAACATTGAAACATATTATTCGTTTTAGTATTTGATACTTATTCATTTAGAATTACATTTTTTTCATTACGATTTGAAGATGCATCTGTAATATATTTAATGTGAAATTTATTAATGTTAAAATATAGACGTAACAAATTTTTCGGATTAAGTGAAAGAAACCTCAAATCGCGTTGAGAGATGTCATGATGTAACCGTTTTTGCATTCAATAATAAGAAATTGCATCATAGCTTATTTATAAAGCATTAATTTAAAGAATCTTTAATGTAACAATGTTGTAAGTAAGTCTTCATTTTTTATCTACTTACTTCAGTAAACGTGACAATATTCAATAACAAAGGAATATGTGTGTCACCTCTAGAATCGATTTAAAATCTCTTTGAAATATCATTAAACAAAATGACATAATAGGAGCAGACAAACTTTATTGTTATTGGCACCGATCTCTTAAATAAAAGAGATTCGATATTGTTAGATTGCATTCTTATGATGTGTGTCAATTTGATATCCTTTGATCACGTCGCAACTGTTCTTCAAAGTATAATGTATATAAAAAAAAAATCCCCTCCATTTTAGGATGTGTAAAAAAAATGTAGAAGAGAACACTGTTTAAAAGAAGAGCTCCGGGCAACGTTACCGCATCAGTTCGTCAGAGAATTTCAACAGCGTTCAGACAGCTATTGCTAATTATAAATTCTCCGAGAAAATAAAATATCTCAAGCATGAACTATTACGTTCCAATTCAACAGGATGAAGCGTTCAAGTTCATTTAATTTAAAAAATATTTTGCTTATACGTATTAAACGTTATGTATTTTTGTAAGATCCATTTACATGTTTTTTTTTTCAAAGCGCATTTTCTCAAATATCGTCTAGTATATCTTCGAAACCTCGCTACATGCCTCATATCTTGATGAGGAAATATGCATTGACATCGATAGCGCAAATTTCTGGTCATTGGAATCTTTGTAGGATTTATCTCATGTGCAAATTGCGATTGGTGATAATCCACTGCGTGGAAGACGTTCATCGAGAGGCGTACAGATATCGAGCGATTAATGCAGTCAACGATCCCATCAGCATCACCGATTCAAGATCTAAATGTGGAACTTGTTAAAATATATGATACGAATAACGTGAAGTTAACATTACATGAAACCAACAATTGTGCTTTTCTTATTTGAGTTTGTGCAATGTGTTGAACATGTATTCTATGAACTGAGTCAATATACGCACGGCGTTAGTAAGAAATTCGAATATTTTGTGTCATTTTTAAGACAAAATTATATTACTAATAAAAGCGATGCTGCAAACACTTTGTATAAAATTTAGGATAAAAATTTTATTATAGAATGTGAACTAATATTTTATGATTTAGATTATGTACATACTGCATTACATAATAAATAAATTGTATGTTAATATATATATTCTTTTCTTTTAAAATTATTTTATCCTTAGTATTTTCGCCATTTCTTCTTCATATCTTCGTAGTAGTAATGAATTAGTCAATAAAAAAGCGCGCTTGGCCATTTGTATTACGTTGAAAAAAGAATATTATTATAATTAGTTAAGAGATCCGGGTTCGACTCTCGGCCGAGGCAATATTTTTCGCAATAAGTTTATTACAGTTCTTTAAGATTAATTTGAGAAATTTGGATGGGATTATTAATATTTCAGATTGATTGCGTTGAAAGTCCGACAACCATATCGGCACATAATTATCATTTCTGAAATTAATTCATTTATATGAATATATATATTAGTTCAACATCTCAACACTCAGATCGTAGTGGCTTCGTATTTAAAGTATAATATTATAATTAGTGTTACTTGGTTATATTATTAAAAATTCATTACAATATTATCATAATTAGTTTCTAAGTCGTATCATTAAAAATCATAAATATCTATTTAATTAAAAATGATAGCTTGTTTAGTAGTACGATAAGTATTGAATTAATCGATAAGAAAGCGCTTGATCATTTTTGTATTATTAGATGTACAACTTTGCTTCCGCCGTTTTCCTATAGATGGCTTTAGCGGTAAGTGGTAGTCGAAATAAATAGATCATAGATGTCATACAATAAACTTGGGCATCTGATAACATAGAAACATTAGTCGATATGTGTCTGCATCATAAAGTTAGTCTCGATTGAAAATGTCAGTTCAAATGTTAGTACGAGCCAAATTCTCGTCATTTGCGGGAGGTTTTAATTTTCTGCTTCAATATGAAGAAATCTGCGGCTGAGGCTCATCGAATGCTCTCAAATACTTATGGTGAGGCCGCTATTAGTGAAAGAATGTGTCGTAAGTGGCTTCAAGAACGATGATTTTGACGTCGAAGACGGCATAGCAGTGGAAGAGAGAAGGTTTTCGAAGATGCAGAATTGGAGGCATTACTTGATCAAGACTCGTGTCAAAATCAAGAAGAATTGGGAATGACTCAACAAGCCATTTCAAAACGCCTCAAAGTCATGGGAATGATTCAGAAGCAAGGAAATTGGGTGCCGTACGAGTTAAAGCCGAGAGATATTGAACGGCGTGTTTGCTTGTGAACAGCTGCTTGAAAGGCAAAAAACGGAAGGGATTTTTGCATCGCATTGTGACTGGGGACGAAAAATGGGTTCATTACGATAACCCCAAGCGCAGAAAATCGTGGGGAGTTCCCGGCCATGCTTCCACGTCGACGGCCAAACCGAATATTTACGGCTCCAAGGTCATACTCTGTATTTGGTGGGACCAGCTCGATGTAGTGTATTATGAGCTGTTAAAATCGACTGAAACAATCACAGGCGATCGATATCGAATTGATGCGTTTGAGCCGAGCATTGAAAGACAAACGGCCGCAATACAACGAGAGACACGATAAAGTGATTTTGCAGCATGACAATGCTCGACCCCATGTTGCGAAAATGATCAAGACACACTTGGAAACGTTGAAATGGGAAGTCCTACCCCACCCGCCGTATTCTCCGGACGTTGCTCCCTCTGACTATCACTTGTTTCGATCAATGGCACACGGCCTGGCTGACCAGCACTTCCGGTCTTATGAAGAAGTAAAAAATTGAATCTATTCGTAGATCGCCTCAAAAGATGACCAGTGTTTTCGACGCGGGATTCGTACGCTGCCCGAAAGATGGGAGAAAGTAGTGGCCAGCGATGGACAATATTTTGAATCATAAATGTATAACCAGTTTTTTACAATAAAGCCTCGAATTTCGGGAAAAAAACGGCGGAAGCAAAGTTGTACATCTATTACATTACTAAAAATTATTATCATAATTGGTGTTACTAAGTTATATTATTAAAAATTCATAAAAATATTATTAATTAATTTCTAAGTCGTGTTATTAAAAATCGTAAATACTAAATCTATTTAATAAAATCATGTGCAAAATAAGAAAAGAAAAGAGAGTGCAACGGGAGGAAAAAAGAGCTTAAATAATAATTATAGGACTGCAACGGATGGAAGAGAGAGAACTGCATCCTACAATGGATAGGAAAGGGAGGACAATAAAATAGAGAGATAGAGAGAAGGAACGAAACTCCCTTACCCCTTTAACATGGATCCCGATGACGCGCTTTCTCTTCCCTCGAACCCAGCATCTATGACTTTGCCCTCAGTAGGAATACTAGGATAGTTTTAACCCATGAAGTTGAGAGGGGCGCGAGGCGCGCCCCTATATATAACAATAATATAAAAATAATATCTTCTTGATGCTTCCATGGGTGCTTTCTATATAACTACTCTGTGCTTCGCGGGTTTTCTCTATGTCTTGGTCCATTCTTGATGTGCCAACGTTTCGTGGGCCTTGCAGTCCACTTCATTAGGGCGAGGAGCAGCCTGATACTGAGCTGTTCCTCCTTTCTTTTTATGTTACGCTACTTGTTGAGGTGGGAGTTTTTTGGTGGTGGAGGGGGGGGGGGATTGGAGTGATGGGGGAAAAAAGACGGTGGAATCTTTGCTGATCGAGAGGATGGTCTTCCTTATGTTATATCCTTATGTTATATCCTTATGTTATATCCTTATGTTATATCTTACTTATGTTATAACCATTATCCCTGTTTAGATTGTTAGGGTGTTTTTATATTTCAATGGCTTCTCTGTATTTTCTTGGGAAGTATGATGTGGTGTTGGTTATCGTGGTTGCTTGGTCAAACAGTATTTGAAACAGGACATCGAATTTTGTGTTAACCAAGAAGCATTTGCGGGAGGTTCTAATTTTCTGCTTTAATTGGAAGAAAAGTGCAGCTGAAGCCCATCGAATGCTTGTCGAAGTTCATGGTGACACTGCTCCAACTGATAAATCATATAGGGAATGGTTTCGACGTTTCAAGGATGGAGATTTCAGCGTTGAAGACAAGCCTCGCTCTGGACAGTTAAAAAAATTCGAACACAAAGAATTAGAGGCATTACTTGAAGAAGATCAGAGTCAAGCGCAAGAGGAGCTTGCAGAATCATTGGGAGTACTCAACAAGCCGTTTCTGCACGATTGAAAGCCATGGGAATGATTCAAAAACAAGGAAATTGGGTGCCTTATGAACTGAAACCGAGAGACGTTAAAAGGCGATTTTTCACTTGCGAACAGCTGATTCAAAGGCAACAAAGAAAAGGTTTTTTGCATCGGATTGTGACTGGAGATGAGAAGTGGATATTCTACGACAACTCTAAGAAGAAAAAATATTACGCTAAGCCCGGTCAATCGTTGCCATCGATCTCAACACCAAAGTCGAACATTCATGGTTCGAAGATCATGCTCTGTATCTGGTGGGACCAAAAAAATCTGAGTGTTGTTTACTATGAACTGCTGAAACCTGGCGATTCCATTACGGGCGATCGGTATCAGCTACAATTGATTCGTTTGAGCCGTGCATTTCGAGAAAAACGGCCGGAATACGAGCAAAGACATGATAAAATTATTTTTCTTCATGACAATACTCGGCAAAAGTCATAAAAAAATATTTGGAAACGCTCAAATGGGATGTTTTACTGCACCCGCCGTATTCTCCGGACATTGCTCCTTCTGATTATTGGTTGTTCCGAAGGATGCAGCACGATTTGGCAAGTCACCGGTTTACTTCTTTCGCAGAAATCGAAAATTGACTCCAAAATTGGATCGCCTCCAAAGACGAGTCATTTTTTCGAGATGGAATTTGAAAATTGCCTGAGAGATGGGAAAAAGTAGTAGCCAGCGATGGACAATACTTTAATTAATCTGTTCATTCATTTTGTTTTGAAATAAATGCATTTTTGAACACAAAAAAACGGACCGAACTAATTTGTACTCCCAATAACTTTCTCAAGTTGCTCATATTAGTTGTTGCAGGCAAAACTTTTATCGAAAACTTTTTCTAAAAAATCATAAAATTATCACTTTCACTTTCACTATTACTTAATTACATAAACATGCAAAAGTATTCTACCATCTAATAAAATACCCTTGCATGTTTATAAAAATTATATACAATATAGTAAGTACTGCTCTTCGTGCTAGTCTCGCGCGCGAATATAGCAAAGACTAAAACATCTTTTGCCATAGCGAGGCTATCTAAGATACATTTGTGCTACATATGAAACACTTAAGATCATAAATGTTTGCAGACTATAGAACTACAGAACTCTAGATGTCACAAAAAATGTGTAGTTAATACAAGGCTCGCATATTAGAGAAAGATAGAGCGCGCGACGATGTCGGAGCGCGTAATATGATATTGAAGAAGGGACGAAAGAAAGGATATAGTAAAGTCTCTTTTTTATGATGCAGTTTTTTTTCAATACGGTTTTTTACTAGCGCGTCGAGACAAAGGATGGAGAGTAAAAGAAAATACATATATAGTGATGTGAACGAAAAATTTTTTATTCACATGTTTTTATATCGTTTTTTTTGTACGTATTAAAAATTAAAGCTAATAATTCGCAATCGACGAGCTGATGTTCATTGAAGATGTCGCTATCGCGTATAGCGTTCTCAGATATGATATTGGAGAATCGCGTATACTTGACATCAACCGTATCAACGAGTCAGACTAATCGTTCGAACGTTACACCCGTTAAAGTCAAGCATACGACGTAGCGTCGTTTCGGTCATCGTCATGAGTACGGACGAAGAATCGAGACGTACGAGCGTAGCATCGTTCAGCATGCAAACTCTGATGGTCTAACGTTTATAAAATTGTCTTTGTATTTGTTTCGAAGTATCATGTAAATATTCGATTGCTGCTCGTACAGGCTCTTTCACGTTTCGAGAGACAGTTCGTGTCCGTGATGATCTCTCAGGGCGATCTCCACATAACTCGGTGGACCAACGTAGATTTTAATTTCCAAAAAATTGTAGCTCGTATTCATCAGATCATAACATCTGCTCAGTAAACGCACCTCACGAAGTTCCGTACTGTATACACACATAAGTAGAATATAAGCATCGATTCTAACCCACGGATCAGCAACCAGCAGATGGTTCTAGTGTCGCGTGGAGAGTGCGAAGTCACAGATGTTGGGTTCGAGGGAAGGGGAAGCACGTCATCGGGATCCGTATTAAAGGGGAAGAGGGGGTTTGTTCCTTCTCCCTGTTACCCGTTGTGTTCTCTCTTTAAACTATTATTCTCTCTTTCCTATCCACTGTAGGATGCAGTTCTCTTTCTTCCATTCGTTGTAGTCCTATACTTATTATATGCGCTCTCTCTTCTTCTCGTTGCGCTCTCTTTTCTTTTCTTCTTTCATGCACGATTTTATTAAATAGATATTTGTTCTTTACGATTTTTAAATAATATTACTCAGCAATAATTTTAATTTAGTAACTGATAATATGCTTAGTAATACAAATGGCCAAGCGTTCCTAATTATCGAATTATTATTAAAACTATTATTGAGTAACTATCGAACACTTATTAAACTATATACATATTAACAACTATCATCATTAATAGATTCTTAATTATAGAGATAGGAGAAAGAAATTAAAACGCATTTAAAGAAATCTCATACTTTGTGTCTCATACTTTGTATGATGTTTATCTGCCTCTTCTTAAGAAAGATCTCTCTCTCATTTAATAAATAATTCTAGAACTTTCTAAACTTTTGACTTATATATATAAATAGTGGTAAAATATATGCTATGACAAATAACAACACACAATGTCACGACAAATTTCCATCTTTGCAAAGGATGTACTTGAGATTCATCATTATATTTTTTTGTTGTAAAACAGGTAACGATTCTATTCTTACATATTCCGATTAGAAGATATTATAATGATACATAAATTTGTTAAATTAGAATCTGGAAATTCTCGTTCTACACTTTTCGAGATATGACAATTGGCGGTGTAACATTATTGTACGAAGCATCTTCACATATGAAAGAACACGCTCATATATAATTATATTATTATTTACGATGGTAGAATTTAATGTCAACTATATGTAACTCTGCGGTTTAAGAATATTGTGAATTTATTGAAGATGGCTAGATTGTGGCCGAAACGTCTAATGTTTTAATTAATGATAATTAAATATCACAAACTATAACTTGTGCGATGGTTTCTTATGCTCTTTTTTTATATTTTAAATTATAATCACGTTCGTTTTTATGATGTATTCTTATACTTTGTCTTTTAAACTTGATATACAATATTTTTTTCTGGCGTTGCGACTAGTTGTATATTTTAAATACATTCTGTAACGCATAATTCTTAACATGTTTTCCACATCGTATAGTATTAGTAACATGTAAATTATGTAAAGAATCTATATCTTCGTAATCAGCATCCAGAATCTCAATTGTCGAGTCGTCGCGATCGAGTATAGCCAGCCATTAGCGGTTTTCATGTCTTTTAATGTATTCAAGAGCTTTATTGTCGTCATTCCGCACCAATTACAGCCATTGTAATCAGGTGTTTCATCGTGACGGGATCATCCCGTCTTGCCATTGCACTCCATGATGATAAGCACTCAGCCAGGAAGCGCAATACTTTTCTGATTTTGTCAAGAAGTTCCATGGCATGGAACATGTAAAAATGTAATGAGAGAATGGCTCCATTTCTCAACACCGTCATTTCCTTCATGACAAATTTTTTTCCAACGATAAATCCTTGCAGATCCACAAACGTTGATATGATATAGTCATGGTAAACGACTTTCTGAGACTGTGCTTGACCACAATGGATTTCGGATTTTATCTCATATATTAAAAAAAGGGAGGGTATTTTTTGGTGATGATAATTTAATTTTACATTGGGCTATATTAGATCATACAGTGTATGATAAGGTAATAGGCCGTTGTATTCGCGGGTACATTCTCTTTGAATTCAAATTTTAATCGTACATTCACGGTGCCACTCTTGACGGTCTCGTTTTATTGTGAGTCAATGGTTATTAGAGTCTAAAATCTTTCAAAAAGGAATGTAATTGGAATGATGATTCATTTCTTTCACGAGGGATTTGATAGTAAGACGAATGGAAACGTGGACATATCATATAAAATAGTGGTTCTGCATTTGTCAAAGTCTAGATTCAAATCATCGTACGGATAAAACTCAAAGTTTAAATAAAGTTTCACATTGGTTAATTTACAGGTGTCGAAGTAAGTTTTACGTGCTGTCATGATATTTTTTTTTATCAATCTGTAGACCAGAGATAACGTAGTTTTTCCAGCTGAGTTGCAGTCTTGATGACTCAAGAATGCTTTGTTGTACTCTGCAATAGGAGATACTCATACAAATCCCACGAACGGAAACTCATACTCAGATATCGTCCGTTCTCTAAAGAGCGCAGCATGGATAGTTTATTAACTTCGTTCAACGCAACGTGAAGCATTCGCCACTGTACTTTAAATAATTTAAGCGTCGGCTCTGTCTCCTACTATATAATTGTTACCATTGCGCACTCGTATCAAAATTAATTCGTGACGAGCGTTAATTACGTTTGTAATCCTCGCAAAAGCCCAACGATATGTTGAGCGGTACACAAAAATGAAAGTATCCATCGTCTGTCATTAGGCTTTTCGGTATCACTAGAGTCGATAAATTCAGCATTATGCAAACTATATGCGATTTCATTAGAAAACATTGCAAAACCCTTCATAAGATTAGTTATTCCAACGTTTCTGTTGCGATCAATCTCCATTGAGTTCATATCGAATTTCATATCGAACATGAATGCCACACAATTACATCCAAAATTTGATTGCTTTTGTACATTTTTTTTCATTGAAGTCAATCTACTTTCGACGAAAAGAATGCTTTCATATAATAACGTGTATAAATCCTGTTGTTGTATGGGTATCTTTATCTCGTTGCTATATCCAAACGTCGTGTTGACATACGGATTGTACGTGTGAAACTCGAACTTGATGGTGAGATCGTCAAAGATTAGTTTGCCTCCAATATTCAAGATATCAACCATCTCAAATATTTCATACAACAAAGCTCAATGATTTAAACATTTAACATTTGAGGCAATGAGTTTCTTTCTACTAGATGCTCGAATATTTTTTATCGCTGTCGTCTCTCTGGCAAAAATTATGTCCCCTGTCTGTTTCGCCTGCTCATTCAGAACAAGTTATCGTTGTCATATTTCTTTATCGCTGTCGCCTCTGCACATGCAATCTAAAGGTTTCTTTTCTGACAATTTCTTTTCCGCGAAAATCGAGCAATCGTCCGTTGTTATTCACAACGCAAATCGTCAGATCCTGGTGACACGTTCGATGAAAATTCATATATCATGTGAATGGACTTATCGTTGCTGTATGCGCACGTGGTCACGTTGTATTCAATGCGAGTGATATTTACATTGATGATATTTATCGATACGTCTGATTTGTGCCATTGTTACGGCTCCAGTACGCGAATTGATGAAAATCCCAACAGCGATCCAATACTGTGAAGTTTAGTGAAATTTACTAGATTAGCGCATTTGATCTCACTCTTCATTGTATTGTTATTGGCATGAATAGTTAAATTGTTCATCCTCTTTGCGTTTTCTCTCTCGCAACATCATTAGGATAAAATTGTAAAATTGCACATCTTAGGTACTTGTTTATGCCACGTATTTCGTACAATCCTTCGAGAATGACAATTTGTTTGTCAATCTTCGTCAAAGTAAAACTTATTATTTAATATATTTACATTAGATATCGTATGGTAGGTTTCAAAGTCTACTAAACCGAGCTCATAATCGCCATTGCTCAAAACTATAGCCGGAAAGTAGCAAGTCGCGAGGATGCTACTCTGGCTCTACCGATGAGCGTAAATGTCAGTGACATGTTTAAATAAATATTGAGTTGAAAGAGTGCAATATCAATTTTTAAACTGATCATCAACTGTCTGTAAAAACTATAGACACAGTTGTCCACAGTTGCTTTGATTGTAATGTTGGTAAGGCGTGCGATTATTCGATTTACGTTACGTCCAAATATCGCACCTTTGGTGGTCGGAGATTGCCGAAACTATCAAAGTAAACAGCACAATCTCCCCGATTCGTGTACGCCACCCAATGAGTACCTGGTCCATCAGCATTATCCAAATTTACGATACTGTTCTCATTTCGATACACTCTCCCTATTGGTAAAGTAGTAGAACGCATAAAAATATCTCTAAAATATGGAATACGCATACGTTTTGCTAGTTGTTGCAGTTGTACGTTGGTAGTATGTACACCCTTCAGCAATTTTGGCAACTGTTTTAGCGTTTTTTTTAAATCTTTTTTATTTTTTCCGTTGTGACTCCTCGTCCACGCTTGTATGAAGTGAGGTAAACTTCATGACATTCCATGATGTGGTTATGACGTTTCAGTTCTTCCAACTGACGTTATACGGCTTTATTATCGTTTATATACCTTTTGCGATTCCTGCCACGCCACTGACCAATGAACTGAAGACTTCCAATAGTGATAGAATAGGTAAGATACGAGGAAAGTCAATAAGTTTTTAGAAAAACATAATAAAACACATTTTTTTTGATCGATTCATTTTTATTTCTCAATATAGTCTCCTTTCAGCTCGATATATTCTAATGATTCTCCAACTTTTCAATCCGAATAATGTGATTTGTCCAACCCTTCAAAATAAGCTCTATTTCGGCGATAAGCTCTCTGGTGATGAATCACTTTCCTCCGAACCATTTCTTCAGGTTTGGAAACAGGAAATAGACGCAAGGGGCTAAATCCGGCGAATATGATGGATGGGGAAGTAATTCGTAGCGGAATTCGGCCATGAATTTGGCCATCAGTGCCGGGCATGTGTGAACCCGTGCATTGTCTTGATGAAAAAGCACTTTCTTCTTCGCCAAATGGGAACATTTTTTCTTTAAAATGTTGTTGAAACGGTCCAATAAGGCTACGTATAATCGCCATTGATCGTTTGCTTCGACGGAAGGTAATCGATATGAATTATACCGCGTGCATCCCAAAAAATGTGGCCATCACCTTTCCGGCCGATTTCACGATCTTCGTCTTTTTCGGAGCTAATTCACTCGGTGAAGTACATTGTTTTGATTGTTTCTTCGTCTCGGATGTGAAGTAATGGAGCCATGTTTCATCCACAATAATGAATCGACACAGAAATTCATCTGGATTACGTTGAAACATCTCCAAACATTGTTTTGAAATCGTCACACGTTCGCGCTTATGATCCACAGTGAGCAAACGCGGCACCCATCTTACCGATAGCTTTTTTATATCCAATTGTTCGTGCAAAATTGATATCACTGTGCCATGTGATTTGTCTGTGACCTCAACAAGCTCGCGCACTTTCACTCGTCGATCAGTCAAAACAATATCGTGGACTTTATCGATGATTTCTGACGTAGTAGCCTCAATTGGATGTTCCGAAAGAAGTGCATCACATATGGATGTACGACCACGTTTAAATTCATTCACCCAATTGTATACAGTCGCAAACGCTGGTGCAGATATGCTATTGAATATTATCCAATTCGGCTTTGATTTCTTTCGGCATTAAACCTTTCATATGTAGATATTTGATTACTGCACGAAACTCATTTTTTTCCATTTTGCAAAAAAATATAAAGGTTGTTCGCTTTAATCGTCTACAGAAATGAAACCACGCGATGAATTCCGCTTAAAATTTGACAGTAATCAGTTGAAAAATGCTACTTGTCAAAGTAGATAGATAATGCAGTTTATTGGCCCACAAGAGTATTACAGCCATTTTACATTCAGTCGCAGTTTGATCGCTATAACTAGATGGCGCAGAATAACCTTAAATCTATACTATACTATACGAAGATTTACAACGTTAGATAAATTTGAAATCCATATCAAAATTAAACACTTAGGGTACATTAAAAATTATTTAATTTACAAACGAGGATGGAGTGAACGCATTAAAATAAACTAAACATTAAACATCAACTGATAGGATTATATATCAATCTTGTATTCATTAAGGAATTCAGAAAAAATCATTATTTTATTGCTTTCATTCTTTTAAGAATTTCTCTGAAATCGACCGGAGTTTTTTATCTTCAATTTATTAAATTTCTCTATCATGACCCTTCTTTTTTTGAAGTATTTATTACATGCCCACAATACATGGTTCTCATCTTCAGTGAGACCGCAAGAACATAGGTCATTATCACTAATCTTAAATCTAGATAAACTGTACTTCAGAGAATTATGACCATTTCGAATTTGGTTAATGTTTACAATAGATTTTTTGTTTAGGATACTGGACGTAAACCATGGATTAACAGATTGACCATGATAAAGTTGAAAATATGACGCGCCTTTATTAAGAACATTGACTCTATACTTCAAGAAATCATCATTAAGTTTATTGCATTGTGTTTGAGAGCGAGTTAGAGCGATAGCGAAAAAATTTTGAGTGAGACGGCGTTTTGGCTGAATTTCGATTTACGTGAATTCTCGATTGCGAATCAAACGCGGCGGTTTTCTGGTGGCAGAGCGTCTCCTAGGCGGTTGCACTTGTAGCGAAGCGTTGACTCTAACCGAGAACAACGAAGTAGGAGCATTGCTGCTCGATTTTGCCTTTTATCCTCTTTGAAGAACAAAGGCTTCCTTTTACAGTCGCCTATGAGATTCTCGCAAAATTGAAAAATTTGAGGACTCCTTGTTTTGGGTAGCGATTGGCAATTTTCGAATAGCAATTTCGATAGCCGAGCGGTACACTATTGCCATGCACGCCCGCTAAATCTGAAATCCTGATTGGGATGTACGCATATTACGCGTTTTACGAGCGCGCGTGCGCTGTGACCGATCTGAGCTTGCCATTATAGCGGTTGAGATTTGTGTACGTACGACATGCGGCATAGCTTATGTTTTTCGACTTTATTGACGAGGTGATGGCCAAGTTTTTGGAAACCTCTAAAGACGCTTGGAATCCTTCTAGAAGCTTCAGATCCGCATGTCGCACGTACGCCAAATCTGCAAAAACTGTCTGTGTTAACTGTATCTTGAACACATTGAGATTTAAAAATACTAAAAATATCCGAAAAAGGAACTTCTAATTCCAGTAAATCACCTTCATTGGCTGCTCTCTTAGCTAGTAAATCTACATTTTCGTTACCTTGAATATTACGATGAGATGGGATCCAGATCAATTCAATATCTTTATTTTTTTCTTTACAGATTGCCAAAGTCTGATTGAATTTTTTGAATTACATGAGCTTGATGTTTAAACCTGCGACTATTTTGAAGAGAACTGAGAACGCTTTTGGAGTCAGTAAAAATTATAAAATTAACAAGCTCGGAGCTACTTACAAATTTAAGGGTGGTCAGTATGGCAAGAGCCTCAGCGGTGAATATAGAGGTGATGTCAAATAATTTATAATTGAAAGAGAAAAATTCATTTAAGCTCCAGGCAGCTATACCTACATTAGATTTACCTTCAGTTTCCGTTCTAGAGCCATCAGTAAAAATTACAGAGAAGTTATTGTTAGAGTTCGCAGCTTTTTTGATTACAGCGCCACTTGAAACATCAATGTTAACTGAATTGAGTTGATTTATGTACTCCAATTGATAAAATTTAGGCATTTACTCTAGCTAGATTTCTTAAGAAATTTACAACTTAAAAATTTCAATCTAAATTTAAGAGCCATTATTTTAGTCTCACTATATATAATATTAATAGGAGTAGACATTCTGTACTCCATCGGCCTTAGACACTTAAGTTGGATCTTTTCTAATTTATAGAATAATTCCGGTTTACAAGGAGAAACCAAAAACCCGAATTCAATTCTGGATCTTATAAATGATTTATACATAAGCAGGTTGATGGATCAGCCACTATGTGTTCCTGATGCAAGGAACTAATGGGGATCTCGTATTTTTTAATGACGTTATCCACATGTTGGTTCCAGTTAAGGCGTTTATCAAGGATCACACCAAGAAATCTAACATGGATCGACGGTTTTAAGACAGTATTGTAAATTTTTATTTGTAGATTATTTATATATGTATTGGATCTGTTAAAAATTATTAACTTACATTTTTCTGGGGCTAAATGCAATTTTCTATTAGCCAGTGAATCAGACAGATTTTTTATTTGTTGTTCCAAAAAGGTAAGACTTACCTTCGTTTTAGAATTAGATTCAAACAACGCAATATCATCAGCGAATTTTAAAACCTTAACTTGGGTCTGGATTCGGTTATCAATTTTATCTGTGTAAATTGAAAATAAAATCGGGCTTAAAATGCTGCCTTGGGATAATCCTTTAATAGCAGGACGATTAATATTGCCAGGGCAATTAATAAATTGGATGTATCTTATTGAAATTAAATTGTGAATAAAATTAATCAGATTACTAGATAAATTTAATTCGACAAGATCATTACACAATATTTCTGAGTCTATGTTATCGTACGCTTCTTTAATATCTAGGAACACTGCAGCAAGATGGTTTTTTTTATAGAATTGTTTCTCAATTTCAGTTTCAGATATTAATAGAGCGAGGCTGTCAATGTACGACCTATTCATCTTAAAACCAAATTGTGAATCTTTTATTAGATTGTTATGCTCCATCCATCAAATAAGCCGCTCATTTATCATTTTTTCCAGGAGTTTGAGAAAGCAGAAAGACATGCAGATGGGCCTAACCTTATTACTTCCCGATTTGAGAATAAAGAAACAGAAGTAATTTCTCCACTCCTCAGGGAATTTACCAGTGACAATTATATCATTGTAAATGTCCAAGAGCGTCCTTTTCACGAATTCTGGAATTTTAAAATCGATTTTACCAAAGCCAGGGGCAGATTTTTTATTAACATTATTCAAGGCTACAACAAGTTCTTTATAATCAAAAGGAGCGACCAGAAAATCGTTATTCAGGTTCATTGTTTACTATAGGGGGATTACTGGTAACTCCCGGAGCATACATTTCGTCTATACATTCCTTCATAGACTCAATACATGATAGGTTACCTTCAAAAAATTAGGTTTAGAAAACTTATTCTTAAATCTTTTGATTTTTTTAAATACGTAACTGCTTTTACTATAAAGAGATTCATAGAATTCTCTAAATGCTCTTTTTTTCCGATTTTAAAAAAACTTTAGTTTGAGCTTCCACTTTTTTATATTCGAGAAACTCCTCTCTAGTAAATTTAAATTGAAGTGAAAACTATTTAGCCATCCTAAGTCTCATTGCTCTTTCACATGCTTCATTTCACCAGACAGTAGGAGCTTCCTTTTTACTATGAATATTTTTATTCGTCTGGCCAAAGTTTCTTTTTCTAGCAGGTAAAGCCTGATCAATGGCCGTATTTATTTGATTTAATGTAAAAGAGTAACTGTCACAGACCGATGAATTAAGAAACTCTAAGCAGTTAAAAATATTAATATTACTTTTTCAGAATTTGTGAAATTTATCCTAATCAATTAGATTAACATTCACTTTGAAAGGATTTCTTGGAAAATGTACCGCTACAGTCCAAATATATAGATATTGGGTAGTGGTCACTAGACAACGAAATTATTTGTAAAAGATAAACCTGAAATATTAATTTCCAAAACTGATAAGGGTAATGTCACCGTTGCTCAAAATAAATTAGATTACATATTCAAGATGGAATTGATACTTTCGGATAAAAATACATATGAATTAATAACTAAAGATCTTACAAAAAAACTTACGGGTGATTTACGTAACTTGCTTAGTAGGTGGAAAGGAAAAGGGTTAATAGATGACTTGACGTATCGGAGGTTGCGTACGACTGATGGGATCATTCCTAGAGCTTATGATTTGACGAAGATACACAAACAAAATTATCCTCTGAGAATCATTGTCTCATCGTTAAATAGCCCATTATATAATTTGTCATTGTTTTTGCATAACATTATTACAGATTCTATACCAGAGACTCCTAGTTTCATAAAAAACAGCTTTGACTTGATTAATAAACTTAAGAATGTTAAACTGGAACCAGATTCTGTTTTGGTTTCCTTGGATGTGGTATCCCTATTTACTAATATACCTATAGATTTGGCATCTGATAGTTTGGTTGTAAGGATGCTATATCCAAGAAGACTAAAATTCGAGTCTTTGAACGAGTTTTTGATAGCCTTTCGGATGATTCTGAATTCGACGGTTATTATTTTTAATAAAAAAATATACAAGCAGATATTTGGGATCCCCATGGGTTCACCTTTGTCACCTGTTGTTGCAAATATTGTTATGCAGGACTTTGAGAAAATGGCTATTGGAATGCTGCCTTGTCGACTGCTATTTTACTATCGATACGTTAATGATATTATCTTAGCCGCTCCTTCTGAGAGTGTTTATGATATTTTGGATATGTTTAATTCATTACATACTTTAATACATTACATATAGATTGCAGTTCACCATGGAGATTGGCCTTGATGGAAAAATAAGTTTTTTAGATACGATGTTGATTATTGAAGAACAGAATCTCATTTTTGATATATACCGTAAAGCAACTTTTTCCGACAGATTTCTTAATTTCCATTCACATCATCCACTTTGTAATAAAAGAGGTGTAATTTATGGAGTCGTGGATAAGATTTTTCGTTTGTGTCATCCGAAATTCCAACAAAATAATTTGATTGACGCTATTAAGATTTTTTTACAGAATGGGTATCCGTTACGTTTTATTTTTTCGACTATTCATAATAGAATAAAATATCACATTAATAAGATTAATAATTTGAATGAGAATAAGGATGACATTGAGAAGAGGTTTTTTATGATTCCGTATGTTAATACGATATCCGAAAGATTTATACCTATTGTTAATATGTTTAATTGTAAATTGGCTTTTACTATTCCTAACACATTGAGAAGTTTCATAAGAAGAGGAAAGGATGATTTGGAACACGTTAAGAATCAAAATGTGGTCTACAGAATATCTTGTGAGGATTGTGATGCCAGTTACGTTGGCCAAACTAAAAGACAATTAAAGACCAGATTGCATGAACATGTTTCTGATATCAATATAAGTTCAAAATCTCCATCAGTGATTTCTAACCATCGTATTGAGGAGAATCATAACTTTAAATGGGATAAAGTGGAAATATTAGATGTAGAGCCTTTATATAATAAAAGGTTGATATCTGAAATGGTCCATATTAAAAAACAGAAGCATGGGATTAATAGACAAAATGACACGGAGTCTTTGCCGGATTTGTTTTCTGACATTATACATTCTCTTTCTCCTTTCTAACACGTTCTTTCCTTTTCCCCCGTATTTTTCCGTTTTCCGTTCTCGATAATGTTTTTCTGCTTGACATTTCGTTCTTTGATATCGTGTAAGTCAGATGCTCGTTACCTTTGCGAATTTGCTTATAATAACCTATTAAATTAAAAAGACTATTTTATACCACGAAATGGACCATATTTTACATTTTTTTCTCGTTGTGTATTATTGGAGTCTTAACAGATTTACTAAGGTATATTATCATATTATTAATTTTTATGTGATTAATATTAATTCTTTTTGTTTACGGTTACTTTTCCAGAATTTTCTTATGACTTTGTTAATTCTTGATAAAAATGACTCGCAGCGTATTACACAGAAAGAAGAAATTTTATATTAAGGAATTGTAAGAATATTGTAAGATTATGTACGAATTTTTAATTTAGAATAATATTTATATTATTGTAAGATTGCATTGAAAATGACTCGATTGGAGTTGAAACGTTTATTTTTATTTTATTTTATTTTAATTGTTTTGTATTAGTTTTGCTTATTTAAATTATAATTCTTTTATACGTTATTGGCTCTTTGCCCTTCTTTTATACTACCTTTTGTTTATAAGTACAGAACCTTTTTTATTACTTTTAATTAAAATATAAATATTTCGCTACTAACATCTTGCGCTCGTGGTGTATGCCTTTTCAATCACATTGTTTTAAGTTTAACCACGTTTTGACTTCTATTGTTAAAAAAAACATATTTAATGTTGCGTTTATGACAAATACGCTTTGTATCGATCAATATTTTGTATAAAATGTTTCTTTCTAACTATCACATCCGCATTTAAAATTCTGTTAATGAAAATTTGTAAACAAAATTTTGAAAACGAGATTACTAATAATATAAATAATCATGATACCAATATAATTTTGTAATGCACAATTAAAAGCCTTCATATGTTGTGTAATTTTAAAATAATTTTTTATTTGCCTATAAATAATTTTTTATTTGAAAAGCGAATCGGTTTTTTCCTACAACTATTGCTTAAAAATTACACATACGAACAATAATTTCAAAAATTATATGAAAATATATTTGATCTAATATATATGTTTACTACTAATTATAGTACTTATTTCCGATCTTTACGACACCTTACGCGCTCGACCATGTCAATTTCTTGCGGATCGAATTTATGACCGTGGTACATAACACGAATGGAAAATCATAAACAATTAATCTTCTGTTAACTATCGCGTTTTGACACGATTTATAATATTCTGGATTTATGGGAGGGGTATATTACAATTTATTACAATTTATTAAAACTTATATATTATTTAGAACGTGCATTTCCTATGCCTCTATGTCTCTTGATACACGCCTGACGTCGAGAGCCGAGAGGCCGAGAAAGCATATTTCGGTTGCTCGACGCTCGTTTGAGTGAAACAAAGTTCTCTCTCGTTCTCAGCGCGCCGACAAGGCAAGCAATTAGAACGTAGTGCAAAAAGGATAGAGCGATAATAGTCGGCACGCTTTTAACTAACCAAGTCACACGGACTCATGCTTGTGTTGCTACCGGTTGCGCCAGACCGTCGATCGGTGGAGCTGATCGCGTGCTGCAAGCGGCCCGGAATTCGCATCACTGTCCAGGAAACTAGACAAGTTAGGTAAAAGAGTCGAAAAAGGTTTACCACGCACTACTCTAAACGACAATAAAATCGATTTTGTTCATTGGTATCCTAACGAGCTAGTGGATCGTCTCCGATTGCTTGAGGCCTCACGTTAGGCAGGTAATAACGCTCATGGTAACGAAATATTGTCTATTATTGAGGAGCTTCATGAAGTTGGCTTTATTATAAATTGAAAAGAGATACAATCATTTTACATCAAAATGCCGATGAATAACGTTTGCATTTAAGAACTTTCTGATATTTTACGCAATATATAGCAATAATCATAACATAACGTAACATGTCTAAGAAGAAAAACCTTGAAAAGTGGCGATTATTGGAAGAACATGCTCCGGCGAGAAAAAATTTTCCATGCAGACGTGTCATAGTTTACGGATACGATGACCTGTGGTAGGCTGATGTGGTCGAGATGCGGCCTTACACACGATTCAACAAAGATTATCACTACATTCACATTATCGATGTGTTGAGTAAGCACGCATGGGCCGTACCGCTGAAAACAAGAGTGGAAATGAGATGACTACAGTGATCGCAAAGATAATTCGTGACGATGAAAGATGTCCGAAAAAATACAATATAAATCATTATTCAATATATTCCATAATGATCTGTCATTAAACGATTCAATCGTACGTTGAAAAACGATATGTGGAAACAATTTACGCACTGGAAATTATAGATGGATCGACTTGCTACCGCGTCTCGTGTCTAAGTACAACGCGCGAAAGCATCAAACTATCGGTATGCGGCCCATCGATGTAATTCCCATGATTGCTGACAAACTCTTAAAGTAAAACTACTTACAATACATCTACGATATATAGTAGCGTAAAGGTCGTCGCACTCCCGCGATTCAAAATGGGTGATTCGGTACGTGTAAGCAAATTCAAGACGATTTTTGAGAATGGTTACACACCAAATTGGATCACGGAGGTGTTTAGAATCAACAAAGTACAGAAATCTAATCCTGTGACGTATCTACTGGAAGATTATCGCGAAAAATCGGTCGCTGGAGGATTCTATGAGTATGAGTTGCATCGCTAATCCCGACGTATATCTAATTGAAAAGGTATTGCGTAAAAAAGGAAACAAGGTTAACGTGAAATGGTTCGACTTTGATAATTCGCACAGTTCTTGGATACACAAGGATAGTGTGTCATGAAAATAAAATTTATTATAAATTATGTAATTATTTTTTTCCCTATGTAAATATATATTAAATATAAACGCATTATATGTTATACACATTACAAATATTACAGATGCATTTATACGTGCACACGTACATATTATACATACAATATATACATACATACATGCATACATATATACATTATACATGCATATGTACATTATACATGCAAACGTACGTATCATATACTGTACATAATATACTTATTACACATACTTATTATACGTACTATACATAACATACATAACATACATATTAAATATATTGTACATCATATACAAGTGTGTTTTTATTAATAAAAAATACATAAATACGAAAAAAAAGAAATGAATTTTTTTATAATAATATTTTTTAATATATCCATGGCAGCGTATCAGTAGAATTTGGAACAATGTACCGCTTATCATCGTTTGGATTCAGAGTGATTTTCGTTTCGGATATGGTGTATACTTTGTGCAATTTCGATCTTATGCATGACTGCGCGTCATTTCAATTGTGTCATTGAGACACTGCGTATTATCATTGAATTATGGATCTCGTTATGGATCTCGCTACAACGTTGCTCTTGAAGCCTTTTTCTTAGTATCTTTTTTGCTATCGACATGCAAGGCGTACATTTTCGCTCTAAGTCAGACGAATTCGATCATAATCGCACCATTGTTTTCATTAAATCGGGAACTTTTTTATTTACTAGCGGAATGTCGTAAGCATTATCGGTCGTGTAATCGTTCCTATCGAATCTATTGATATCGCGTTTCATAACAGCGTAGACATCGTCGCACTCAATGTGATAAATAAGGCTGTCTGTATCGGTATACATAATTTTACATTTTTTATGAAAGAGCGATAACATGTACTTGTAGTGAAATTCGTATAAACACATTTTAGATATCGAGGATGCTCATACTCACATATATCGTTTTGTCGAACTTCACCTCGAGTTTCCGTATTTCTATCAGGTTCTCAGAAAAAACGCTTCTACTATGAAAGTTTGGTTTCGCGATCATTGCCTCTATACCATACCTCCCATCCCAACGCATTACGAGTCGCACATTAACATGGTCACGCACATTCTTCATAGTCTTGCCGAAAACCGCGTTGTTCATTAATTTGAATAAGTTTCTCTCGAACTCATTCTTTGCTAAAATTCTAAAATTTGTATTGTATTTGAATTCGATGTACTCGCGAAGCCATGGAGATTGCGCGAATTGCGGTATACGATGGATCTTTGTAATGCGGAGACTGAGTACATTGCTGCAGATTACGATAATGTAAGACGCTTTTTATCATACAATGTCGCGAGGAGTTTCTTGCTTGCTGGGTGGTTTTCCGCGCGTTGGACAAAACGATAGATCGGATAGTGCGCATCATGGACATGTTACGGATACTCCAAGTCAATCTCGAGAACGTCGGTGAATCTAATGCGACATTCATAACATCAAAATTGTCAAAACGTCGTTGATCCAGCGAAAATCGGCATATGGCAATGATTGATACATTGTCCAACCGTACAGATTATTAACATAATATTACATCAGGTACGTCGATGGTTTCGATGAATCATAGAACTGCATGTACTTGTTGTTGGCCTGCGCATACCTGTTTGAACATCGACTCGTTTGAAGATCGCCACGTATACCACGTTCGATGAATAGAACCATGTAAGAAGTTCGAAATTGACGTGATTATATTTCAAGATCGCGTTTGATATAAAACTCAGTGTATAATAATACGTGGGATCAAGTCTATAACTGATGATGCAACTATCCCGAAAATTCTCAAATATATAGGCCAACAACAATACATCTGTTTTTAAATATAGATCACTGTATTCACTGAGGGTTCGAATGGAGAATCGCTGCCATACATTTATGACATGTGCGTAATCACTCTCGGATACAGTGTCGCCGTAGTTAACGAATTATAAAACGATTCGCACGGAGATGTAGTCTCTAGAAAGAATGTAGCCTCCAATTTTTCGATGCAGTCAACGTACTCGTACGGAAATATATCTTTACGTGTAAGAAGATTGAAATTCTCCGCGCTGAGATTAAAAAATTCTAACCGCGTAATTTTCAATTTATTTTTATCGAAATACGATGTTAATTTTTCTAAACTAGTATTGAGAAATTTAAATGAATCGATAAATCATAATTTTATACAAGTTTTCTTTTGATCATTTTTGGTGTTATCGACATATTTTGTAAATGAAATGTGTTTTTCTTTAATTATGTAAATGAAATGTGTTTTTCTTTAGTTCTGTACGTTCTTTATACGCGGTAGCTATATTCTTAATAATAAAGTGTGCGTCGTAGCCCGATAAATTATGAAAAACTACGGGAATGCAATATAAATCTTTATAATTTAGTTGCAAATTTTTTTGAATTTTTTTTAAGGCGCGGGGTCTCTATATCGCCCTGTAAAGTGGCAATGATCGTGTGTCATCCAGCGCGAACGGTTTTTCACACATGTGGCAGTACATGGCATTGTTAAATTTTTGCCAATCATCCCGCGTAAAATCTGCCATGGGAACATTAGCAGACAGGATAGTATTTACATTATGCGCTAAATTTTTAAGTTCCTCAGCGAACCATGCGACGCAAACATTATCGCGACGAAAACGATACATACACAATGAGTTGTACGAGCAATGGACATAGTATATTAAGCTAAATACCCGATGTTGCTGATATGTATACCTGGATGTTTTCATGTCTATCTTCATCTTCTCTAGGAAGCATTTTAGATCGACGTACATCATGAATGGGACGCGTTCCTTCATGCGGTGGCTGCTGAAGCTCAATCACTTGTTGTCCTCATTGGGCAGCCGGATCGCGCAGTTGTTAAATTTTCCACAGTCTATTGCGTAGATCTCCAATTGCGTGCTTATATGAAAATAGTGCAGACATCTGGAAAATAACACAAATTTTTATTATTATTTAAAAAAAATGTTGCTGAAAATATTTGTAACTTTTTTCTTTTTTAAATGTATACGAACCTATCACAGAAATATATTCTATTCTTTCGTGCTGTAATTTGCGATCTCACAAGGCGAGATAAATTCTTAATTCATGCAAAATGCCTTGTATTATCGTTACATGGATCCTATATGTACAAAAGATTGACGTGTTTGCCCCTTTTTCGATCGGTCAGCCATGATGGAAGAATTTCTTTTTGCTTCTCGATGAGGTAAACATTGGAGATGTCGTTGAGATTTTCGAATTTTCTTATTTGATTCAGCGTCATTGAGAACATAATGTCTGTTAGATTGAATACTGTTGTATAACGAGGATACGGAGATGTCCGATCTGTGTTACTTCTAGCTGGATGTAGAGCGGCAACCACTAACCAGGCAAAACATGCATTGTCCATGGATCGCACGTTGACCACTGCTCTCTTTATTTTAATTTCTCGCGGGAGTTCGATGCAACATCTCGCGTGCAACGGATTGTACTTGTTTACGTTTACAGTTAAATTCAGGATATACGAGCATCCACCCGCTATCGCGTTCCTGGAATTCCTTCAGCGATGTCAGGATAAACTCAACCATGCGCGTATCATTCTTGCAAATCGAACGAATGGAAGAATTCATAGTTTCTCGTGCTCATACTTTTATTCGCACATTTATTACCCGATATAAATTCACCATTAAACACTGTATTTATCTTAATATTATCATGTTTCTGAATAACACTTCGCACACGTTCCAGCACTATCTCTCTCACATCTTTCACAGGAATTGGCGAGGTTCGATGTGTCCAGAGTTTATAACGGCACCGGTCAATACGGCTTTTGAACATTGTATCAATCTCGCGCCATCAAAGTCTCGCGCTATACCCGATATCCACTTGCACATTCGCGCACAGTATCTTTCAAATTTTCGAGTCTCGCGATACGAGCAATCAACGATTGTTTAACACCAATCGATAATCGCGGACGTTTAGCGCGACTCTGTTCCTCCAGCGATTCGATGAAATTATCTCAACGCTATTCCCACGCAAGAAACTGTTCTCGCGTATTCAACTGAGCGGCTTGCGCTATAAGATCACACTCCGTTTGATCCATATTAAAATATACTGGTTTTCGCAGTCATTAAAATATAATTTTCACATAGTTACTAGAAAGTATAATTTTTGCACAGTTGCGTTAAATGTCTTTCACATTGTGCAAATAGAGCATAAATTGCATGATATAATAAAATTTAATACAGCGAATCTCGGCATTCCTTACAATACCGTCAATATGTACGAGCATACTATATTCTTCTGTGATAGATTCGTATACATTTAAAAAAGAAAAAAGTTACAAATATTTTCAGCAACATTTTTTTTAAATAATAATAAAAATTTGTGTTATTTTCCAGATGTCTGCACTATTTTCATATAAGCACGCAATTGGAGATCTACGCAATAGACTGTGGAAAATTTAACAACTGCGCGATCCGGCTGCCCAATGAGGACAACAAGTGATTGAGCTTCAGCAGCCACCGCATGAAGGAACGCGTCCCATTCATGATGTACGTCGATCTAAAATGCTTCCTAGAGAAGATGAAGATAGACATGAAAACATCCAGGTATACATATCAGCAACATCGGGTATTTAGCTTAATATACTATGTCCATTGCTCGTACAACTCATTGTGTATGTATCGTTTTCGTCGCGATAATGTTTGCGTCGCATGGTTCGCTGAGGAACTTAAAAATTTAGCGCATAATGTAAATACTATCCTGTCTGCTAATGTTCCCATGGCAGATTTTACGCGGGATGATTGGCAAAAATTTAACAATGCCATGTACTGCCACATGTGTGAAAAACCGTTCGCGCTGGATGACACACGATCATTGCCACTTTACAGGGCGATATAGAGACCCCGCGCCTTAAAAAAAATTCAAAAAAATTTGCAACTAAATTATAAAGATTTATATTGCATTCCCGTAGTTTTTCATAATTTATCGGGCTACGACGCACACTTTATTATTAAGAATATAGCTACCGCGTATAAAGAACGTACAGAACTAAAGAAAAACACATTTCATTTACATAATTAAAGAAAAACACATTTCATTTACAAAATATGTCGATAACACCAAAAATGATCAAAAGAAAACTTGTATAAAATTATGATTTATCGATTCATTTAAATTTCTCAATACTAGTTTAGAAAAATTAACATCGTATTTCGATAAAAATAAATTGAAAATTACGCGGTTAGAATTTTTTAATCTCAGCGCGGAGAATTTCAATCTTCTTACACGTAAAGATATATTTCCGTACGAGTACGTTGACTGCATCGAAAAATTGGAGGCTACATTCTTTCTAGAGACTACATCTCCGTGCGAATCGTTTTATAATTCGTTAACTACGGCGACACTGTATCCGAGAGTGATTACGCACATGTCATAAATGTATGGCAGCGATTCTCCATTCGAACCCTCAGTGAATACAGTGATCTATATTTAAAAACAGATGTATTGTTGTTGGCCTATATATTTGAGAATTTTCGGGATAGTTGCATCATCAGTTATAGACTTGATCCCACGTATTATTATACACTGAGTTTTATATCAAACGCGATCTTGAAATATAATCACGTCAATTTCGAACTTCTTACATGGTTCTATTCATCGAACGTGGTATACGTGGCGATCTTCAAACGAGTCGATGTTCAAACAGGTATGCGCAGGCCAACAACAAGTACATGCAGTTCTATGATTCATCGAAACCATCGACGTACCTGATGTAATATTATGTTAATAATCTGTACGGTTGGACAATGTATCAATCATTGCCATATGCCGATTTTCGCTGGATCAACGACGTTTTGACAATTTTGATGTTATGAATGTCGCATTAGATTCACCGACGTTCTCGAGATTGACTTGGAGTATCCGTAACATGTCCATGATGCGCACTATCCGATCTATCGTTTTGTCCAACGCGCGGAAAACCACCCAGCAAGCAAGAAACTCCTCGCGACATTGTATGATAAAAAGCGTCTTACATTATCGTAATCTGCAGCAATGTACTCAGTCTCCGCATTACAAAGATCCATCGTATACCGCAATTCGCGCAATCTCCATGGCTTCGCGAGTACATCGAATTCAAATACAATACAAATTTTAGAATTTTAGCAAAGAATGAGTTCGAGAGAAACTTATTCAAATTAATGAACAACGCGGTTTTCGGCAAGACTATGAAGAATGTGCGTGACCATGTTAATGTGCGACTCGTAATGCGTTGGGATGGGAGGTATGGTATAGAGGCAATGATCGCGAAACCAAACTTTCATAGTAGAAGCGTTTTTTCTGAGAACCTGATAGAAATACGGAAACTCGAGGTGAAGTTCGACAAAACGATATATGTGAGTATGAGCATCCTCGATATCTAAAATGTGTTTATACGAATTTCACTACAAGTACATGTTATCGCTCTTTCATAAAAAATGTAAAATTATGTATACCGATACAGACAGCCTTATTTATCACATTGAGTGCGACGATGTCTACGCTGTTATGAAACGCGATATCAATAGATTCGATAGGAACGATTACACGACCGATAATGCTTACGACATTCCGCTAGTAAATAAAAAAGTTCCCGATTTAATGAAAACAATGGTGCGATTATGATCGAATTCGTCTGACTTAGAGCGAAAATGTACGCCTTGCATGTCGATAGCAAAAAAGATACTAAGAAAAAGGCTTCAAGAGCAACGTTGTAGCGAGATCCATAACGAGATCCATAATTCAATGATAATACGCAGTGTCTCAATGACACAATTGAAATGACGCGCAGTCATGCATAAGATCGAAATTGCACAAAGTATACACCATATCCGAAACGAAAATCACTCTGAATCCAAACGATGATAAGCGGTACATTGTTCCAAATTCTACTGATACGCTGCCATGGATATATTAAAAAATATTATTATAAAAAAATTCATTTCTTTTTTTTCGTATTTATGTATTTTTTATTAATAAAAACACACTTGTATATGATGTACAATATATTTAATATGTATGTTATGTATGTTATGTATAGTACGTATAATAAGTATGTGTAATAAGTATATTATGTACAGTATATGATACGTACGTTTGCATGTATAATGTACATATGCATGTATAATGTATATATGTATGCATGTATGTATGTATATATTGTATGTATAATATGTACGTGTGCACGTATAAATGCATCTGTAATATTTGTAATGTGTATAACATATAATGCGTTTATATTTAATATATATTTACATAGGGAAAAAAATAATTACATAATTTATAATAAATTTTATTTTCATGACACACTATCCTTGTGTATCCAAGAACTGTGCGAATTATCAAAGTCGAACCATTTCACGTTAACCTTGTTTCCTTTTTTACGCAATACCTTTTCAATTAGATATACGTCGGGATTAGCGATGCAACTCATACTCATAGAATCCTCCAGCGACCGATTTTTCGCGATAATCTTCCAGTAGATACGTCACAGGATTAGATTTCTGTACTTTGTTGATTCTAAACACCTCCGTGATCCAATTTGGTGTGTAACCATTCTCAAAAATCGTCTTGAATTTGCTTACACGTACCGAATCACCCATTTTGAATCGCGGGAGTGCGACGACCTTTACGCTACTATATATCGTAGATGTATTGTAAGTAGTTTTACTTTAAGAGTTTGTCAGCAATCATGGGAATTACATCGATGGGCCGCATACCGATAGTTTGATGCTTTCGCGCGTTGTACTTAGACACGAGACGCGGTAGCAAGTCGATCCATCTATAATTTCCAGTGCGTAAATTGTTTCCACATATCGTTTTTCAACGTACGATTGAATCGTTTAATGACAGATCATTATGGAATATATTGAATAATGATTTATATTGTATTTTTTCGGACATCTTTCATCGTCACGAATTATCTTTGCGATCACTGTAGTCATCTCATTTCCACTCTTGTTTTCAGCGGTACGGCCCATGCGTGCTTACTCAACACATCGATAATGTGAATGTAGTGATAATCTTTGTTGAATCGTGTGTAAGGCCGCATCTCGACCACATCAGCCTACCACAGGTCATCGTATCCGTAAACTATGACACGTCTGCATGGAAAATTTTTTCTCGCCGGAGCATGTTCTTCCAATAATCGCCACTTTTCAAGGTTTTTCTTCTTAGACATGTTACGTTATGTTATGATTATTGCTATATATTGCGTAAAATATCAGAAAGTTCTTAAATGCAAACGTTATTCATCGGCATTTTGATGTAAAATGATTGTATCTCTTTTCAATTTATAATAAAGCCAACTTCATGAAGCTCCTCAATAATAGACAATATTTCGTTACCATGAGCGTTATTACCTGCCTAACGTGAGGCCTCAAGCAATCGGAGACGATCCACTAGCTCGTTAGGATACCAATGAACAAAATCGATTTTATTGTCGTTTAGAGTAGTGCGTGGTAAACCTTTTTCGACTCTTTTACCTAACTTGTCTAGTTTCCTGGACAGTGATGCGAATTCCGGGCCGCTTGCAGCACGCGATCAGCTCCACCGATCGACGGTCTGGCGCAACCGGTAGCAACACAAGCATGAGTCCGTGTGACTTGGTTAGTTAAAAGCGTGCCGACTATTATCGCTCTATCCTTTTTGCACTACGTTCTAATTGCTTGCCTTGTCGGCGCGCTGAGAACGAGAGAGAACTTTGTTTCACTCAAACGAGCGTCGAGCAACCGAAATATGCTTTCTCGGCCTCTCGGCTCTCGACGTCAGGCGTGTATCAAGAGACATAGAGGCATAGGAAATGCACGTTCTAAATAATATATAAGTTTTAATAAATTGTAATAAATTGTAATATACCCCTCCCATAAATCCAGAATATTATAAATCGTGTCAAAACGCGATAGTTAACAGAAGATTAATTGTTTATGATTTTCCATTCGTGTTATGTACCACGGTCATAAATTCGATCCGCAAGAAATTGACATGGTCGAGCGCGTAAGGTGTCGTAAAGATCGGAAATAAGTACTATAATTAGTAGTAAACATATATATTAGATCAAATATATTTTCATATAATTTTTGAAATTATTGTTCGTATGTGTAATTTTTAAGCAATAGTTGTAGGAAAAAACCGATTCGCTTTTCAAATAAAAAATTATTTATAGGCAAATAAAAAATTATTTTAAAATTACACAACATATGAAGGCTTTTAATTGTGCATTACAAAATTATATTGGTATCATGATTATTTATATTATTAGTAATCTCGTTTTCAAAATTTTGTTTACAAAATTTTCATTAACAGAATTTTAAATGCGGATGTGATAGTTAGAAAGAAACATTTTATACAAAATATTGATCGATACAAAGCGTATTTGTCATAAACGCAACATTAAATATGTTTTTTTTAACAATAGAAGTCAAAACGTGGTTAAACTTAAAACAATGTGATTGAAAAGGCATACACCACGAGCGCAAGATGTTAGTAGCGAAATATTTATATTTTAATTAAAAGTAATAAAAAAGGTTCTGTACTTATAAACAAAAGGTAGTATAAAAGAAGGGCAAAGAGCCAATAACGTATAAAAGAATTATAATTTAAATAAGCAAAACTAATACAAAACAATTAAAATAAAATAAAATAAAAATAAACGTTTCAACTCCAATCGAGTCATTTTCAATGCAATCTTACATATAAATATTATTCTAAATTAAAAATTCGTACATAATCTTACAATATTCTTACAATTCCTTAATATAAAATTTCTTCTTTCTGTGTAATACGCTGCGAGTCATTTTTATCAAGAATTAACAAAGTCATAAGAAAATTCTGGAAAAGTAACCGTAAACAAAAAGAATTAATATTAATCACATAAAAATTAATAATATGATAATATACCTTAGTAAATCTGTTAAGACTCCAATAATACACAACGAGAAAAAAATGTAAAATATGGTCCATTTCGTGGTATAAAATAGTCTTTTTAATTTAATAGGTTATTATAAGCAAATTCGCAAAGGTAACGAGCATCTGACTTACACGATATCAAAGAACGAAATGTCAAGCAGAAAAACATTATCGAGAACGGAAAACGGAAAAATACGGGGGAAAAGGAAAGAACGTGTTAGAAAGGAGAAAGAGAATGTATAATGTCAGAAAACAAATCCGGCAAAGACTCCGTGTCATTTTGTCTATTAATCCCATGCTTCTGTTTTTTAATATGGACCATTTCAGATATCAACCTTTTATTATATAAAGGCTCTACATCTAATATTTCCACTTTATCCCATTTAAAGTTATGATTCTCCTCAATACGATGGTTAGAAATCACTGATGGAGATTTTGAACTTATATTGATATCAGAAACATGTTCATGCAATCTGGTCTTTAATTGTCTTTTAGTTTGGCCAACGTAACTGGCATCACAATCCTCACAAGATATTCTGTAGACCACATTTTGATTCTTAACGTGTTCCAAATCATCCTTTCCTCTTCTTATGAAACTTCTCAATGTGTTAGGAATAGTAAAAGCCAATTTACAATTAAACATATTAACAATAGGTATAAATCTTTCGGATATCGTATTAACATACGGAATCATAAAAAACCTCTTCTCAATGTCATCCTTATTCTCATTCAAATTATTAATCTTATTAATGTGATATTTTATTCTATTATGAATAGTCGAAAAAATAAAACGTAACGGATACCCATTCTGTAAAAAAATCTTAATAGCGTCAATCAAATTATTTTGTTGGAATTTCGGATGACACAAACGAAAAATCTTATCCACGACTCCATAAATTACACCTCTTTTATTACAAAGTGGATGATGTGAATGGAAATTAAGAAATCTGTCGGAAAAAGTTGCTTTACGGTATATATCAAAAATGAGATTCTGTTCTTCAATAATCAACATCGTATCTAAAAAACTTATTTTTCCATCAAGGCCAATCTCCATGGTGAACTGCAATCTATATGTAATGTATTAAAGTATGTAATGAATTAAACATATCCAAAATATCATAAACACTCTCAGAAGGAGCGGCTAAGATAATATCATTAACGTATCGATAGTAAAATAGCAATAGACAAGGCAGCATTCCAATAGCCATTTTTTCAAAGTCCTGCATAAAAATATTTGCAACAACAGGTGACAAAGGTTCACGGGAGTCCCAAATATCTGCTTCTATATTTTTTGTTAAAAATAAAAACCGTCGAATTCAGAACCATACGAAAGGCTATCAAAAACTCGTCCAAAGGAATTTTAGTCTTCTTGGACATAGCATCCCACCTTACAACCACACTATCAGATGCCAAATCTATAGGTATATTAGTAAATAGGGATACCACATCCAAGGAAACCAAAACAGAATCTGGTTCCAGTTTAACATTCTTAAGTTTATTAATCAAGTCAAAGCTGTTTTTTATGAAACTAGGAGTCTCTGGTATAGAATCTGTAATAATGTTATGCAAAAACAATGACAAATTATATAATGGGCTATTTAACGATGAGACAATGATTCTCAGAGGATAATTTTGTTTGTGTATCTTCGTCAAATCATAAGCTCTAGGAATGATCCCATCAGTCGTACGCAACCTCCGATACGTCAAGTCATCTATTAACCCTTTTCCTTTCCACCTACTAAGCAAGTTACGTAAATCACCCGTAAGTTTTTTTGTAAGATCTTTAGTTATTAATTCATATGTATTTTTATCCGAAAGTATCAATTCCATCTTGAATATGTAATCTAATTTATTTTGAGCAACGGTGACATTACCCTTATCAGTTTTGGAAATTAATATTTCAGGTTTATCTTTTACAAATAATTTCGTTGTCTTAAACCAATCGACTAACAACTTGTCATTCGAGCTGGTCCCAGGAAAATCATTCCGAAACTTATCCATAATTGAAACACTATTATTTCTAACAAAATTATTTATGTTATTCCGACGGCCAATAATATTATTCTCAATATTCTTAATAAACTCTGTCAATGTTCTATCAATATTCTGTTTATTAATAGGAAGACCAAAGCCTTCCCCCAATTGAAGCAGACATTGGACCTCTAAAGGCATGTCAACATTGCTCAAATTAAGGAAACATTTATTATTTAAAACGTCTAGAGGAGCTGCATCTCCAAACAGTTCAGACGAAATGTGAATCCTTTCTATACTTTGTACAGGAATGTCATTCATGACCTTGTTAGATGTAATTTTATTAAGCAGTTCATTATTCAAAGCACAACAGTAAGAAATTGGCTTAATATTTGCTTTTTTATCTTTAAAATCTTTTTCTTTCAACCATAAAATCTTCTTGTCAATTTTTCTTGTATGTTGATAAAAGTAAAAACTATTAATATTATTTAAGTATTTGAAAAACTCACAAACCATGGAGACCGGTAAAACATAATGGATTTTAAAGGAAAAATCAACGATGCTCATCCTAATTCTTGTTAATTCTTGATAAAAATGACTCGCAGCGTATTACAGAGAAAGAAGAAATTTTATGTTAAGGAATTGTAAGAATATTGTAAGATTATGTACGAATTTTTAATTTAGAATGATATTTATATTATTGTAAGATTGCATTGAAAATGACTCGGTTGGAGTTCGTTTTTATTTTATTTTATTTTAATTGTTTTGTATTAATTTTGCTTATTTAAAATTATAATTCTTTTATACGTTATTGGCACTTTGTCTTTCTTTTATACTACCTCTTATTTATATTTTAATAAATTATCATAGAATAAAAACAATACAATAAAATAGATCTCATATATCAGGTTATCTTCAGTATTACAAAATTAATGTGTGTTATAACTTTCATACATGTTGAGAACACCTAATTTCGAATAAATTTTATTCACGTTATAATAATGAGATAAAATATTAGGTGTAGTAAAAAGAAATCCATTATTTTTCCATAGATGGCTTTAGTAATCTGTATCACGCGTAGACGAGATACAGATTACTAAAGCCATCTTTTGGAAAAATAATGGATTTGTTTTTACTACACCTAATATTTTTCACTCAATTACAATTATATTTTCGAAGAGCTTGACGCTCAGGTTATTGTTATAAATTTTTTTAATCCATAAAATCATGTCAAATACTCCAGATGTCAATTATCGTTTTTTTGTCACAAAGTTAGTCGAACTTATTGAAACACATAATTTCAAGATTCTATTAAATGCGAAATTTATTGATAATGTTAATAGTACTTCAATTGAAAAAATTAATATAACTGTGATATATATGCATATATATATATAAATTATATTATGTGTTAACAATAAGTTCAGTTGTGGAATCCAAGACTTGGAAAACTATATTGAACTGCTCAAGAGTCGAAAACAAAATATCTAACTCTAAATCATGAAAGACAGTTTATATACAATTTTGTTTATTTATGAAGATCATTTCTGACGTTAGTCTCTTTTAAAAGAATGATTCTATATCTAACATCTGAATATTATCCCAATTAAATTTGTGACAATATTCAAATTGATGTTGTGAGACCACATTGTGAGCGCCATTTAATTTTTTAATGTTAGTTTTATGTTTATTTATTCCAGTTTTAACTTTCCTTTTAGTTTGGCCCACATAAGAGAGTTGTTTTTTTTATATGAACCTTTCATCGATTAAGTCGAATACCATACATGTCGAATCATTATTTTTCCTACAATTTTTATTTTAAGGTACACGAATAATTGCAATTGTTAAATACGAAAATATATTATTTGACTTTATACAGATGATCATTTAAATTTGTATCACGAAAGTATATTAAGGGGAAAAAAGGGAAAAACAGGATTTTTGCGTGAGACTATCAGTGTATTGTCCGCGCATTTTATTTACTCAGCCACATCGATTAATTGAGTTTGACGTTTACTAGTGCAATATAGAATCCACACGATGAACGCTCTCGTGTTCTCGTATTCTCAAGAATCTCGGGTTTTCGATGCAACGTGCGATATTATTATCAAAATATCACTCTCCTCTATTTTCTTATATATTTTAAACACTAATCGGAATAAAGTGAGGTGTATTAGATATTATTATAGTGCATACTTCTACGAATTACGCAATATTCAAATTTGTGAGTGTGAAAGTATTCACTCTCGACCAATATGTACGTCTTTTAATTTAAGATGTTATGTTAAGTATGTTATAATGAAATTAAATTTAACAATTGAAGGGTTACACCATCTTTAATCTAAAATTATAAATTACTTTGAAAAATATTTTTTTTGGAAAAACAATAGAAAGAAAACAAAATTTGTTTTAAAGCATTTGCAATATAATTCTTTGGGGATAAAAATCATATATTTATTATTATTTTTCTTTTAACACAATTGTGACACTGGTGCCGTTTCACTAATTGTCCTATTGTCAAATCGACGTTGCGGGAACTCGATTGGAATAGATACAAGAAACGAATTCTTTTTTCTACGTATTTACTAGAGGAATGCTAACGGATATTTTCAAATATTGATTTTTGTGAAAATGACGAATATTTGAAAAAAAAAAGTTTTGTGACTAAAAATAAGACTTTTTTTCAAACATTCTTCATTTTTATATAAAAATGTATATCTCGAAGTATATTTCTTGAGGCCTCCACGGGTGTTCTATGTAAAGGTTATGCACTGATGAAGTAGACTGCAAGATTTATGAAATGTTGGCATTCCAAGAATGGATCTGGATACAGAGGAAACCCGCGAAAAGCATAATCTTTATATCTCGAAGTATTCGTATGTACCTCTTTAGTAAATATTATGTGAAAAAAAATGTTTCGTTTTTGCTTCCATACATACACACACACACACACACACACAGGCGCGCGCTTGATGTTTAATAATAATTTAATTTTTTAATTTTAACAAATTTTATTTTTAATAATAATTATTATAATAAAAGTTTTGTATTATATTGCTTGCACGGCCTGCTCCACGGCCTGCTCCACGGCTTCTTCCATGGCCTCTTCTGCGGCCACCTCCGCGGCCTCCTCCTCGGCTTCTTCCGCAGTTTTCTCCGCGGCCTCCTCCCCACTAAGGTGTTGCAGCTCTATGTGCATACCATAATGCACGGCAGCGGCCACGACCTCGTTTATTTCGAACTAAAAATTAAATTTATAGATAATTTAAAATGAAATTATGATTTTTCTAATAATTCTAATAATTCTAATAACGTAAGTTTCAGATACAGTCATCTTTGTGTTGGGCTGTTAATTATAATAATATAAAGAAAACATATACCTTGTTCATACCAAAAAGTTATGCATTTTACAACATGCAACTATATATCTTTTTAAAGATAATATTAGTTTTTCTTTATATCAATTGATTCATTTCATTATTTTGTGCATTAAAGTATTAAGATATATTAAAATAATTTAAGGTATTTTATATTTAATGTGCAAATGTATGCCACATTAAGGTAATGTATAAAATATACCTAAACATTCATCTTGTATAATATACATATAAGAAATAATACCTGTTCTTGGCTGCTCCCATATCTGCTGCAATTCCTGCTGCTGCTGTGATTGTTGCAGCTCCTGCTGCTGCAGTGGTTGCTGCAGTTCCTGCTGCTGCTGTTGCTGCTGCGGTTGCTGCTGCTGTTGCTGCTGCTGCTGCGGTTGCTGCAGGTAATGCTGCAATTGCAGTATTTGCTAAGATTGCAATTGCAATCTCGATTCTAATTGCTACAATTGTAGCATTAATTGTGGCGATGAACGTTGTAATTTTCTTTTTTTTCTAATAAAATAGATAAATATTATACGCATGAAGTGCATGATGTATCGTTATATCCTTCATATATATATATGTGTGTAAAATATATAATATAATATTATATATATATTGTGTGTGTGTGGTGTGGTGTGTGTGTGTGTGTGTGTGTGTGTGACATATATATATATATACACATGTATATATAGGATTGCTAAGTCTAATACCAATATTTCTAAGCATACCTAATGAAAAAGAAATTTTTATAAATTATTTGAGTTAACCCTTTTGTATTAATGTGCCCATATAAATTATAATACTGATAATTTTAATAATGATAATTTTTTATGGCATTTTAAGTAAAATAACTTTTCTTTTTTTAATAGAAAGACAAGTCGAAAACTATAGGACTTATATTATTTTTAAAAAATTTTTATAATTATTTACAAAAAAATCTTTTAAGAAAACTCGGTGATGCCACAAAGTTGAGTATGAATAATTGTCTATAAATCTTAAATGTATTATAAATGCCGACGGTTGCAATCGTAAAAAGTGAGTTGAAAATGTGAGATTAAAAACCTAAGATTTCGTTAAAATTATATATTTCTGGTAATTTACGGGAAATTTCAGTCATCTAGCAATATATGATACCCTAATTATAGTACTAATTATAGTACTAATTTTCATTTATATTAATATTTATAATAAATATGAACAGTACAGATTTACTATTAGAGATGCATGACATCTTAAAATTACCGGAAACTGGATATCGGATATTTGAGAAGGCAATTTCTTCGAGTCGGATATTTTACATTTTCTGGATATCGGACCGGATACCGAGAAAGTGTTTTCTAAGAAAAAGGCTATAGAGAAAAAAATTATAATTTTACAACAATGTATAAGATATTATAGTATGAATATGCAATATGCATACTTGTTTCTACAACATTTGTATAAGAAAAAATCAACAATTTAATGATATCTAATTTCAATCGGATACATTCTCGGATACTGATGATATCCGACTATCCGGTCGGATAGTAAAAAAGTGTCGAATAATACCAGATACTGGATATTTTCTACTTATTATCAAAGTAATTTCGATATTCAATATTCGCTTACGTTAAAATAATAAATTGCTTGCACTAACCTTCCATCGCGTCGTCGTTTTCTTTCATTTACTCCGTGCAGCTCCTCCACGCGGTGTATGCATGCATATGTGAGTCGCGTTAGCGAACTAATAAATAAGCATCCAGGTTTTGCCGCAACGATGCACTATATGTTATTGTTGATTTTTGCTCGCATGGTCGCAAGCAGTATCGCCATATCACAATATTTTCAATATTGGCTATAATATTGAAGGTAAGGTGGAATTTCACACAATATACATATACACACACAAATATACATTACAAATATTTAAATATTTAGTTATATATTTAGTTAGCATAGCAATATAGAGACATGTGTGACGAATTAACTAAAAAACGTAAGCGAAGTTTTTCAGAAGGTTGGCTTACAGACGAAAGATACAAATTTTGGATACGCGAAGTATCATCTGAGCAATATGTATTATTGCAATGTGTGCAATAAAAATTATTCATGCGATTCAATACATGTTTCGCGACATGCGAATTCTGCGTGTCATAAAAATAATCTTGAAAAGAATACATTGTCCATTAATGACGGTACTTCAATTCATTCATCTATTAACGATACTTCAATTAAAAAATGTAACAATACATTAACATTTAAAAAGAAATGGTTATATTTTGAACAGTTCAAATATTGGTTACGTGAAGCGCCATATGATGAAAACTTATTTTATTGTTTAACCTGTGACAAGTATCTTACTGCTTATTTGTCTCACATCTATCGTCACGCAGAATCCGAAGCACATGTAAACAATTGTAAAAGTTCTTTTAATGAAACGAGTGAATCGAATGAAAATTTAAATTTACAAAATAATGAATCGCTTTTGTTATTTGAAGAACGTATAAAAGAAGCAGAAATACGATTTGCCACATTAATCAGGAAAAAAATATTGCTCACACAACTGCAAATGAGATTCTTAGTTTGTTCCAATATATTGGAAAAGATCCTAATGTATTACAAAGCATGAAAATGAGTCGTAAAAAATGTACAAATATTATTACAAACGTTTTGAGTCCAGTTGAAACGGAACGTGTTGTGAACAACATTCAGAACACAAAATTTACAATATTTATCGATGAAACATCTGATATTTGCAATGACAAATGGATGACTTTTCTTGTTCGATATATTGAGCCAAAAACATTAGATAATCGAACGCAATTAATCAAATTAATTGATATTGATGCTAGAGATTGCAGTGCAGAAAAGTTGTATGAAGCATTTAGAAATGAAATGTGGACATTACAGATACTATTTACAAATATTGTTGCCTTGTCATGCGATAATGCGTCTGTCATGACAGGGAAACATTTATCATTTAAAAAAAAATTGGAACAAGTATGTCCACGTTTACTAACATTCTCGTGCCCTTACTATTCCTCCGCGTTAGTAGCGAATGCTGCGTGCAATAAAATACCCGATTTTTGCGAGGGATTTATTAAAAAGATTGCTAGATATATTAACAGCAGTCCAAAACGATCAGCTGTATTCACTGAATTTTGTGAATATTTTCAAGAAAAAAGTCTTAAAATATTAAAATTATGTGATACGTGCTAGCTTTCTCGCTATTATAATGTTGAAAGACTTCTAGAATATTGGGACACAATAAGATATACAATAAGATTCCTTTATGAAATAGTTATAAACGAAAAAGCAGGTCCTGCTTTTAGAAAAATTTATTGTCTATAATGGATAATGTAGAGACAAAAGCTTATTTTCTTTTCTTACAGTATATTTTAGATTTGTTTAACAAATTTAATGCACATTTTCAGTCATTAGAAACATGAATTCATGAATTGCAACCAAAATCTTTAACATTACTTTATAAAATATATGCTAACATTTTTTAAAGAATAAGCATATACAATGTTTTTCTGTACATATACTGTTTTCTTTAAAAGAAAATCAAAGAAATCTTAACTGAAATTAACTTAGGATTAGAATGTCAGGAATATCTTAACGAATTAATGATGCAAGGACACGAAAACATAGTTACAATAGTTCGAAGCAACTGCTTGATGTTTTACGTGACTGCTGCTGAGGAAATTCGTAAAAGATTGCCTAAACGATATTTTTTTATCAAAATTAAATGTTTTTGGGTCTTCAGTATGTTTACAAGATACTGATAGAGAAATATCATTCAGCAATGTTTTATTCGTAACTCAAACTATCAGTGGTTTCGATGAAGACGCTTTAAAGAAAGAATGGTTTGCATTACCATTAGATTTTGCATTGCAGAAGAAAATCAATCTCGCTAAATTAAAATTCGATGATATGTGGAAACAAATTTTGCAATCTCAACATCCAAAGAACATCGATAAATATCCAAACTTAACAAAACTTTTAAATGCTGTACGATCTCTTCCAAATTCAAATGCCGACGCGGAGAGAATTTTTCCTTCTTAACTGATTTGAAAACAAAAAAACGCAACAAATTGTCGTCAGTTAATGCCGCTTGCATTGTGAAATCAGCATTAAAAGCGAGAGGAGAAACTTCTTTAAGTATGACTATCGAAGAAAAACATTTGTCTCATATGTCGACGAACATATTATACAGTAGTGTTGCTAAAAAAAAAACGCAGTACTTTAGGATTACGTGCTGCTGATACAAATGATATTGCTGGTCCCTCGAGAATGGATTAAAAATATCAAATGTAAAATTTAAATCTTTGTAAACTTCCTTAAATATCCGTAAGGATATAACATTTAAAAGCGTATTAAAAACATTAAGATTTCTTTAAAAGTTCTTTAAGAAGCATCTTCAAGATATTTCATAAAGAACTTTGAGAGGTATCTTATATAAAGTTGATCTTGCGTCGATTTTAGACATCTTACTCATTGGGTAGGAAAAAATCAGCGTATTAAAATTCCCGGACATAAGACTGAAGAGCTCAAAAATATTGTCGTATACGAAGCAGCGTCGCATAGATATAAACACGTTTTTTACAATTATAACACATGACGGTTGAATTTTATTCCAACTTCATGTAACTCTGCGTCTTAAGAATATTATTAATTTACTGAAGGCCAGATTGTGGCCGAAACGTTTAATATTTTTATTGTAATAATCAATTTTTGATGCAATAATAATTAAATATCACAAACTATAACTTGAGCTGTGGTTCCATATGCTCTTCTTTTCACATAATTTTGAAAGTACAATATTTTTTAAATAATTTACTTTGTAAGTTATGGTATAATTAAAAGTGTTATAATTAATTTCATTATAACATACTTAACATAACATCTTAAATTAAAAGACGTATTGGCCGAGAGTGGATACTTTCACACTCACAAATTTGAATGTTGCGTAATTCGTAGAAGTATGTACTATAATAATATCTAATATACCTCACTTTATTCCGATTAATGTTTAAAATATATAGGAAAGTAGAGAAGGAGAGAGATATTTTGATAATAATATCGCACGTTGCATCGAAAACCCGAGATTCTTGAGGATACGAGAACACGAGAGCGTTCATCGTGTGGATTCTATATTGCACTAGTAAACGTCAAACTCAATTAATCGATGTGGCTAAGTAAATAAAATGCGCAGACAGTACGCTGATAGTCTCACGCGAAAATCCTGTTTTTCCCTTTTTTGCCTTTAATATACTTTCATGATACAAGTAGTTTAATTAATCATCTGTATAAGGTCAAATAATATATTTTCGTATAACAATTGCAATTATTCGTGTACCTTAAAATCAAAAATTGTAGGAAAAATAATGATTCTACATGTATGGTATTCGACTTAATCGGTGAAAAATTCATATAAAAAAAACATCTTTCTTACGTGGACTAAAAGGAAAGTTAAAACTGGAGTAAATAAACATAAAACTAACATTAAAAAATTAAATAGCGCTCACAATGTGGTCTCACAACATCAATTTGAATATTGTCACAAATTTAATTTGGGATAATATTCAGATATTAGATATAGAATCATTCTTTCAAAAGAGACTAACTTCAGAAATAATCTTCATAAATAAACAAAATTGTATATAAACCCTCTTTCATGATTAGAGTTAGATATTTTGTTTTCGAGCAGTTCAATATAGTTTTCCAAATCTTGAATTCCACAACTGAACTTATTGTTAACACAGGTACTATAATTTATATATATATATATATATATATATATATATATATCACAGTTATATTAATTTTTTCAATTGAAGTACTATTAACATTATCAATAAATTTCGCATTTAATAGAATCTTGAAATTATGTGTTTCAATAAGTTCGACTAACTTTGTGACAAAAAAACGATAATTGACATCTGGAGTATTTGACATGATTTTATGGATTAAAAAAATTTATAACAATAACCTGAGCGTCAAGCTCTTCGAAAATATAATTGTAATTGAGTGTGAAAAATATTAGGTGTAGTAAAAACAAATTCATTATTTTTCCAAAAGATGGCTTTAGTAATCTGTATCTCGTCTACGCGTGATACAGATTACTAAAGCCATCTATGGAAAAATAATGGATTTCTTTTTACTACACCCAATATTTTATCTCATTATTATAACGTGAATAAAATTTATTCGAAATTAGGTGTTCTCAACATGTATGAAAGTTATAACACACATTAATTTTGTAATATTGAAGATAACCTGATATATGAGGTCTATTTTATTGTATTATTTTTATTCTATGATAATCTATTAAAATATAAATATTTCGCTACTAACATCTTGCGCTCGTAGTGTATGCCTTTTCAATCACATTGTTTTAAGTTTAACCACGTTTTGACTTCTAGTGTTAAAAAAAACATGTTTAATGATGTTGCGTTTATGACAAATACGCTTTGTGTCGCTCAATATTTTGTATAAAATGTTTCTTTCTAACTATCACATCCGCATTTAAAATTCTGTTAATGAACAAAATTTTGAAAACGAGATTACTAATAATATAAATAAACATGATACCAATATAATTTTGTAGTGCACAATTGAAAGCCTTCATATGTTGTGTAATTTTAAAATAATTTTTTATTTGCCTATTGAAAAGCGAATCGGTTTTTTTCTACAACTATTGCTTAAAAATTACACATACGAACAATAATTTCAAAAATTATATGAAAATATATTTGATCTAATATATATGTTTACTACTAATTATACTTATTATATTTCGATCATTACGACACCTTACGCGCTCGACCATACCAATTTCTTGCGGATCGAATTTATGACCGTGGTACATAACACGAATGAAAAATCATAAACAATTAATCTCCTGTCTACTGCGTTTTGACACGATTTATAATATTCTGGAAAGAATATTATATTCTTTATGTGAGAGGTATATTACAAATTATTACAATTTATTAAGGGAATGCTGGAGTCCTGTTTTATCATTAAATTTTAAAAACGCCTTTCGTAACTGTGTTTATGGATTGAAAAATCCTTCTCCACAATTAAAGTATCGACAACAACGCAAATCGTCAGCTACATTTGAATACGAAAAACGAAAGAAAATTAAAGACTTATAGTTTTGTTATCGGCTTCTGTAGTCAACACATCACAATGTGTTGCATATAAAAGTTTCAGATCTTGCACGTTCATAAAAAGTAGCTGGCGAGTTGCGGAAAACCTAAACGAACAATCTTATGCTTTTAGAAACCCGGTAGGAGTTTTAGTATAAGAAAAAGGCATATACAAAAATTTCGTTTGTATATTACGAGTGAAATTGACGTGAAGCCATGAAATTAAGCAGTATTTTAGTTCCACGATATTCCGACACCGGCGCTGTCATGAAAAGTGCGTCTCTGAACCATAGAAATGATCTGAATTATCGATCTACTCAGGCCCATATCAATAAACGTGCCCTAGTCAAAGTTTTTTCTTTTGAGAGGAAAATTAATAAAATAAATATGAGTTATTAGTGATGAAATATTAGTTATTTCAATTTTGTTGAAATAATTTCTTCCTAAACAAGAAACATACCATATTATTTACATATGAATACAAATGAAGATAATTATTTTAATTACACTGTTCTGTCTTTTACATACATTTTATTTAGTAAATTATTGATGCATATATATAAAATAACACACATATATATATATATATATATATATGTATATATATATATATGTATATATATGTATATATATATATATATATGTGTGTGTGTGTGTATATATATATGATATGTATGCACGCATACATACGCACACGCGTGTGTATGTATGCTATTATACACACACACACACACACACACACACACACACACACATACGCGCGCGCGCGCCAGAATAGAAATCATATTCTTGAATTGCAGAACGAATTATTGAAACAGAAGTACGACAGAGTGAGACAGAACAAAAACAAAAAAGGATAGAAACTCCGAAACTCTTGTAATCGGTGAGACTCCGCACGCCGAGCTGGGCTTGTCGAACAAAACAGCAAGTCTATCCTTCAGAGTCTCTCTCTCTCTCTCTCTCTCTCTATATATATATATATATATATATATATATATATATATATATATATATATATATATATGGTCGCTTGTTTCTAGCAACCGAAAATGCTTTCTGGAAAATTTCGGTCGCTCAATGTGTATAATTAAGAGGAAAAGGAACATTATAGATAACATATAAGTTTTAATAAATTATGCTAATCCTATATCCCCCCAATTTATGTATAATAGCAAAAATAATTTCAAAACATGATAATTTACGAGATATTGATATTTCTATGATTTTCCATGAGCGGTATATACCACGTTCATAGAAGTGATTTGCAAGATCTCGGCGTGGTCTCACGCGTAAGATGCGAGATCTGAATGTTAGAGATCTCATGATCAATTCCTTTTTTCTTTTTTCATAATTTTTTTTTTAAATAAGTGACATTATTAACAAACATATATTACAAGCTAAATATATTTTTATTTAATTATTGAAATTATATGTGCATTTCTAAAAGTTTTAATTTACCTTTATTTATCTAAAAAATCCAAAAAAAAATCATGTTTCTGTAATAATGTTACGTCGATCAGTACTTTCTGTGAAATGTTTTTTTTATAATTATCATCCGAATAAAAATTCTGATAATCAATCAAATCGCAAAAGTGCGATTATATAATTATATATAGTATATTAATATAATTATAAGGATGATTAATATAATTATAAGGATGATGTCAATATAATTTTATAATTAACAAATCAAAAAGCTTTTATATGTACCTTTATATGCAATATACAAATAATTTTTTATTTATCTATTAAAATGATTAGGTATTCTTCTTATAGTTATTGGAATACATGTTAAATTTTGGATCGACTTTTGAAACATCGCCTTCTTTCCCCCCGCCGCCGCCGCTCAATGCTCGACGGCTGAGCTGCATCAGATCGCGCGCGGATGTGTATCTCAGGAGCGTTGCACTAAGAAATATGCTCCGTACCTTATAACAAATTATTAATCCTTTACTTTCCTTAGTCTTCTGTGATGTCTTCTTTATTCAACATGCCTTCTTTATTCATATGTTGAATAAAGAAGACATCACGGAGTTATTGAAGTTGAGTCATTCCAGTTTAAAATTACGCATTTCGTTCTGTATCGACTCTTATTAGTCTTAAATTGATATTATCAGTATTCTATATTAAAAGATATTACATTTTGTGGCACATAAGCGTGGTCAGTAGCTCTTTGAAAGAAAACTGAATGTATCAAAATGTATAATGTAATGTATAAAAATAATAAAGTAAATATTTTAAAAGTACATAATATTTAGTAAAATGTATATACTTATTAATGTTCAATCACTATTATTAAAAAAATAATAATTATGTAGGAAGGAAAATATTTTTATGATAATTTTCATGTTGGAAGGTATGATAGCAGCATGTTTCTTATACTGTGACGCTCCTGAGATGCACGTCCGCGCGCGATCCAGTGGTTCAGCCGTCGACTGTTGAGCGGTTGTAAAGGAAAAATAGGCAGCACTTCAGAAATTGGCTCGAAATGTGTAACTAGTTCTGAGCACACTGAAGTACACATATAATTTCTATAATTTTATAAAAATATATTTAGAGTAATATGTTCATTAATAACGTTATTTATTTAAAAAAAAAATTAAGAAAAAAAGGAAAAAGCAGGATTGAACATAGGATCCTCAACATTCTGATCTCGCACCTAATGAGACCACACTAAGTTTTTGCAGACCGCCTCTATGAACGTGGTACATAAATTACACGGAAAATCGTAAACTATATCTCGTTAACTATCACGTTTTGAAATCATTTTTGCTATTATATATTAATGAGAAAGGTATATGATTAACTCTTTCATTTATAATATCGTGTGAGACTCGTGGTAAAGAAATCGGGCCAAACATAAGTATCATTGATGAGAGCCGTGGTACGTCTATTGGGCCAAACATAAACAACACGTTCCAGGCTGTTAATTATGACACGCGCCATCGAAACTTAAATCGTAGAGCAAAGTGTTAATATAATTTAATAAAAATTATGTATTATCTAGAATGTCCCTTTCCTCCTTATGATACACGCCAAGCGGCCGAGATCATCAAGAAAATATTTTCGGTCGTTAGAAACAAGACCACAGAGAGAAGGACAGAGACAGACTCATTGTTTTGCTAAACGAGCTCAGTTCGGCGTGTCCGCGCGGAGACTCACCGATTACAATCGGAGCTTCTATCTTTTTGTTTTTTCTCTGTCTCGCTCTATCGAAATAACAGAAATTGAAAGAATTTTAAATCACGAACACGGTTGCCAGTTCTCCGTTTTTTTTTTTTTTTGACAGACTTCGGTTTCTTGGACTAATATTCAATACTCCAGCAGATGTGAAAATCTCCAATTTTTGTCATCTGCTGGAGTATTAAATATTAGTCCAAGCAACCGAAGTCTGGCAAAATAAAAACGGAGAGTTGGCAACCGTGTTTGTAAATTAAAATTCTTTCATTTTCTTTTTATTAAATTATATTAATCATATATTTTTCTCATTAACGTATAATAACAAAAATGATTTCAAAAACATAAACATTGATGAGATCAATGATACAATAGTTTACGATTTTCCGTGCACTGTATGTATCGCGTTGATCGAGGTATGTACCTCGTCGAGGTGATCTGCAAAAACTCAGCGTGATTTCGGGCGTTGAGTGCAAGATCAGAATATTGAAGTTATGTTCAATCCTGCTTTTTCCTTATGTTCCTTATGTTCAATCCTGCTTTTTCCTTTTTTCATAATTTTTATTTAATAAATAATATTATTAATATAAACATATTACTCCAAATATACTTTTTATAAAATTTCAGAAATTATATACGTGTACTTCAATGTGCTCGAAATTAGTTGCTCATTTCGGGTCGATTTCTGAAATGCTGCCTATTTTTCCTTCACAACCGCTTGACGCTTGACGGCCGAACCGCTCACGCGCAGACGTGCATCTCAAGAACGTCACAGTATAAGGAATAGTATGCTGCGACCATACCTTCCAGCAAATTGTCATGAAAATAAAATAAAATAAAATAAAATATTTTCCTTTCTACATAATATTGTATTTTCTTAATAATGGTGATTGAACATCATAATAACTTAATGCATTTTACTGAATGTAATGTATTTTTAAAATATTACTTTATTATTTTTATGATACATTCAAAGGGCTACTGATCACATTTTTGTGCCACGGAATGTAATATAGAATTTTAGTTTACCGCGTCATATATCTGGCCATCTTTGTATTCTTTTTTTAGTGGAATAAACCTGGAGAATGCACTTAAATGATGTATCAATAATAGAACTTCAAAGATAATAGAGAGTTTTTACAATAACGTAGATTTAGATACGATGCCTTTAGAACGCCTTTTCTTAATTAGTCGCTAAGAAGAAGATAATGTGACCATGATATCGATTATGTATCTTTTTTCTTAGAGTGAAAAATAAAAATTTTTTGTATGTATGTGTATATATACATATATATATATATATATATATATTAGGTGTTGGAATTAATTCGTAGCGTTTTACAAGTGATGGGAAGTACTTTCATTAATGTATTTTTTAATGCTCATGTGAAATAAATAACATTCTTTCATTAAAAACGCTACGAATTAATTCCAACACCTAATATATATATATATATATATATATATATATATATGCATACATACTTGTATATCGTTTTGCGTGATGCTGTATGTGTCAGAAAACAACGGCGTTATACGAGTCAATCAGCTGTATCCAGTATGACCCGCGTTCACAATATCGTTGCCGCGCAACAGAACTGTTAATTCATTGTAGTGTAGTAGTGTTTTACACACAACCATATATATGTATGTGTGTGTGTGTGTGTGTGTGTGTATTTATATAGTGTTTTGTGTCCACAAAATAGAAAAAAATGTAGTAGCAGAATATTGTCTGCCTTTGGTAAGAGAAGGTTATGGGTGCTTTCTAACAAGCGATTCAGTACAATACAGTATCTCATTCTTGTATTGGCGAACAAGATTGTAATGATGCACCGTGTCACACTGTGTCTCTTGTTGGAAGGCACTTTAGAAGGTCAAAATTGCTTATTGTGATGTGTGTTTCTTGTTGGAAGACATCCTATAAAGCCAGCATGGAAAAGGTTAGCATCTTTATGTCATTCGTGAAAATATCACTTTTATTTATCACAAGTGATATAGTTATAACAATAATTTGCGCTTTGTTTAATTAGATTCAATGTCAGAGGCATTCATCGTGGGCTGACTATTTTTAGTTTACTGCCAGAGGCGTTAATCGTGCTTTGGCTAGTTATAGACAAATGTCAGAGGCGTTCATCGTGGGCTGACTATTTTTAATTTACTGTCAGAGGCGTTAATCGTGAGCTGGCTAGCTATAACAAAATGCCACAGCCGTAAATCGTACTTTGGCTAGTTATAGACAAATGTCAGAGGCCTTCATCGTGGATTGACTATTTTTAATTTACTGGCAGAGGCATTCGATTATCAAATTTGGTGAAATACAATTACGGAATCAACTTGTAGAATTTTGCGTCTGCAATTAAAGAAATGTGAATAGATGCATTGTCATCATGGAATCAAAATCTAATTGCTTGACACGACCGAAACTAATAAAGAAAAAAGAACTGAATATCAGTAAATAGCCTCTTTAAAATCTTACAACATTTGTCTGAAACGTTTTTTCTAAAAACGTTATGTAATGGCTTTATAGTACAAGAATGGTAATGGTCGTAATTCAATCATAGAAGAGAACGTGAATCATAGGTCAATATATTATATTTTGGCGTACTATGCATGCCGATATAAGTATAATTCACATTCCTTTACGATTATAGTTATAGTCACCTTTATGTTCAGCTCCTAAATCTGGGGTCTTTTTGGACACCCTATATAATATATACGTTATACATATATATAACATACATTATACAGTCAATAGTCACATGCATAATTTTCGTACGATACTGTACGTTTATGAAATGTATGTAAGTATATCATATTCAAAGCAAAATGTTTTAACAAATGTACATTTATATATACATTTATAGATCAATGTGTACGTTGACTAACTAGCAAGTTACAATAAGTATATTTTTACTAAATACATTCTGACTGTGACTTAGATATATCTTCGGATGTAACCATGTATTTAAAATACATGTATATACGTATAATGTAATAGCATTTTTTCTTTTATTCTCAATACCATTTTAACTTAGGATGTATTGTCAGTACGTAAATACATTGCACATACATATGTAGCTATTCCATCTCTTTTTATTATGTTTAATGGGCCTTTTACAATTATAAGCCATAAATCAGCCATAAATAAGAAGTCAGAAAAATTGACTGTGATTGATCAATTTTTAGCTTCTGACTTCTGATTTGTAACTAATGGCTTATTGTAGAAGGCCTATAAAAGAGAGATAGAAGTTGTATTCTTAGCTCATACTTAGCTTTTCATGCAGATATAATATAGACACATTAGTGAATGATAGAATTATATTTTATGTGCATTATGATGTACTCATATTACGAAACATAAAATATATTTCTAATTCATATTCACGTACGTGTGTAGCTACTTCATCTCTTTTTGTTACGTGTACAAAAAGGTGTACTGATCTTCTTTTTTCCACGTTGAAAAAATAAAAAGAGATATGTTTTTTTATGGTCAAATATACAGATATTAGTGATATATGCTTTTATATTTTCAATATCAGAATATACATACAACTAACATAAATTAAAGCTAACGAGAATCAAACGCAGATGATCAGACGTAACATCTTAAAAAGATAATCAAATTACGAATTCTCTGATAAATTCTTATTTTATGTGTATAGATATTCTCATTATGTATATATATATATTTTGGGGGGATTATTAACATTTCAGATCAATTGCGTTAATGTCGACAACCATATCGACACGTAATTATCATTTCTGAAATTAATTCATTCGTTTGAAAAATATATATATTAGTTCAACATCTTAATACTTAGACCATAGTGGCGCTTCGGATTTAAAGTAATGTTATTTAACATAAACGGTCTTGTTTCCTATCTTATTATATATATATATGGATATTCATGAAAAAGAATTACATTATGTATGTGCAATGTCGTATTCATTTATTGATATTATATTATTATTACCTAAAATGACATTGGACGTAAGGAAAAAGTGCTACTACGGCTTTGTATCGATATAGCTATTAAAGTTAAAAACTGTACTTTATGTATATTATAGATTTTTAATATTATGGTGATATATATTGGAACACGGCCTACACTGCATGTGTACATAATACAACTGTATTTCTAAGGTCCGATTCTACAAATATAAGATTAACTTCAATTTTGTTTATTTTTTTCTCAATTCTAAAATTGGAAAATTTTCCAAAATAAATCTTACATTTGTGGAACGGATCCTAATACACGTCCCTGTTAAGATGGTAATGTAGGAAACGGAATAAAAATATCGATAATTAATCGATCGAATTTCCTGCATGATCATATTAACTCAGAGGGCGTAAGCATCTTATACATTGGAAATGAAAACCTGTAATATCGACCTTGATTAACTTCGGCCTTCGCTCCAGCATCCCCTTAAAACTTATATGTTATTTAGAACGTTCCCATGCCTCCATGTCTCTTGATACACGCCTGACGTCGAGAGCCGAGAGGCCGAGAAAACATATTTCGGTTGCTCGACGCTCGCTTGAGTGAAACAAGATTCTCTCTCGTTCTTAGCGCGCCGACAAGGCAAGCAATAAGAACATAGTGCAAAAAGGATAGAGCGATAATAATCGGCACGCTTCTAACTAACCAAGTCACTCGGACATGGGCTCATGCTTGTGTTGCTACCGGTTGCGCTAGGCCGCCGATCGGTGGCGCTGATCGCGTGCTGCAAGCGGCCCAGAATTCGCATCACTGTTCCTGGAGTATGGTATGTCCGTTCCAACTTGTATTTTACCCGATACCAAGGATACTATAATATTTTAATATTTGTATCCTTTGCTGTCCATTGGGATACAAATGGATTATCCTTATGCGCATGTAAGCATTCGTTGCCAACAGTATATTTTTATATGCTAGTTTATCATTTTCTGTGTAAATATCATATGTATCGTCGGGAATTCTTTTGAAAATTAATTCGTACAAATTAGATGTACCTTTGTACTTTACTCCATCTACTATCACAAAGTCATTGGTGTCTACATCGAAATATTTATCACCGAGCATCGTGCCGTTCTCGCTGAGGTATACGCCATAAACATAATCGATCGCCTTTTCTTTGTCACCGAGAAGCATGTTTACACATTTTTGTCCAAGTGCCCCAATCGATTATGCAACTCCTCATGAACTTATCACATTTGCAATGATTGTTTAATTAACATTTCAAGCGGTTCATTGGGCGTTTCATAAACATTTTTAACTAAGGAAACGTGCAAACGTTCAATAATTCATGTAGTTCAGGCGACGCATAATTGGAATTCGACGTAATGTTTGATTCTTTTGTACATTTTCTTTTTAGACTACGGTGTTAATAGAAGCGAATGAATTATCCATCCTGAGGTCATCACTATCATTATCATCTTCATTATCTCATCTTTATTATCTTCATTATCATCTTTTCTTTTCTTAATATTTTTATCATTTACAACGTTGATTTCTTTCTTAATTGGTTAAGATTCATTATTAATGGTGTTCTCGACAATCTTTTAGAGATTCGACGATAGGCTTAAAATGCTTCTCCAATATATCTTCCTCTATTTTGCCGGTTTTTAAAGCGCGATATTTTTTACGAATCAATTCATTCGTTTTCGCTATCCTCTCGCGATCCTTAAGCTCTTTGTTGTTATCCATGTTGCACTCAAAAGGAAATGTTATATGTTGACAACGACTAACCACGTTAAGGTATCGCATTAAATACTCATTAAATCCTTTTTTTGTATCGTCCATTCATAAGTGCACTGTCTTTATCTATGACTACATGTCCATACTTTTATTGCCAACAGCAACGACACAGTTCGCAGAAATTCTCGTAAAACATGTCAGCGTTTATATGATTGTATACATGTTTCAAATTGGTACTGTCCTGTTTGAATAGGATCAACAGATTTGCATTATTGCATATAAGATTCTTTAGTATCTTTGCGTATGTCTGATAAAAGCAGTCGACGTGTCGACCCATTATAAAGTACTCTCTGATCGCGTCTTGCTTGTCGCATGCCACGTCATCGAAGACAAAAATGGAATTTGGGAGTGCCTCGTTCGGTGGTAATACATCGTTATTATTGGAGAATGTAAAATAATCGGTGCTAATAAATTCTCTAAGTATCGGTATTTTAGCTGTTGCAACGACTTCGAGTACACGTACACATCTACGAAACGTATGCCATGTGGACTTTCCAGTAAACTTATCAATATCAATCAAATCGTTTTGTCGCAGTTCGATGGACCGCTGTTGATTCCGTGCTTGCGTATTTCTGTTTTTAGTCTGTTTATTGTCGACATTAGTCACTTTGATCTGCGATTGTTGCACGAACTTCACACTATCTTCTCCCTTCGCTACACTGATAATATTGAAAAAAATGAAATCGAGACCGGATATATTTATAGTAGCGCCTAAAGCGAAACCGCTCAGTATTTAAAATGCTTCTTATCGTGTCGGACAACTGTGGTATACATAATTTAAAGAGTTGGAATACAAAATTATTTTGCTACGAAAATTTAAGAATTACGTAGATCAACTGTGGGACCGATTGCCCGAACATATTAAGGCTGATTCAGAGGTTCAGCAACATCGTCTTGAAACATTATAATTTGTCCTGCCATCGATATTGATGGTCCAGCGCCGTTTATAAGAAATTGTAGCAAATTTCAACAACAACAAAAGGCTGCAGTTTTTTTTAAACACGATAAACGCACTTCCGATCAAATTGCATAACCCCGGATATCAATTTTGTGGTCCAAGTACGTATTAGAAAAGCGATTGGCTAGAGGCGATCAAGGCATTAATCTGTTAGACGCGAACACGACATAGCTTATTCGCGGAGCAAAGATCTCACGAAACGACACGTAGCTGACAAAATACTAGTGGAAACGGATTACCGCGAAAGATGGGACTCTTGAAGAGAGAGCTGCTGTCACAGCTGTTTGGGCGGTTATGAAAGCCAAAATGAAAATTGGTATGGGCATGAAAACGAAGAAGAAAAAGTCGATGAAAAAACAAATATTACTGGTGGCAAAACGTGATGGTAACTACCTATTCTACCGTTATTGGGAGTTTTCGGCTCGTTGATCAGCGACGCGGCAGAAGTCGCAAAAGCTATAAATGATAATAAAGCCGCGCAAGGTCAGTTGGAAGAACTGAAACATCATAACCGCGTGGAAGGTCATAGAGTTTACTTCGCTCCATACAAGCGTGGATGAGGAATCACAACAGAAAAAATAAAAAAGATTAAAAAAAAACGTTAAACAGTAGTCAAAAATGTCGAAAGGTGTAACTACCAACGTACAACTGCAACAACTAGCAAAACATATGCGTATTTCATATTTTAGAGATATTTTTATTCGTACTACCTTATCAACAAGAGGAGTGTATCGAAATGAGAGCAGTATCGTAAATTTGGATAATGCTGATGACCAAGTACTCATTGGGTGGAGTACACGAATCGGGGAGATTGTGCTGTTTACTTTGATAGTTTCGGCAATCTCCGACCACCAAAGGTGCGATATTTGGACGTAACGTAAATCGAATAATCGCACGCCTTACCAACATTACAATCAAAGCAACTGTGGACAACTGTGTCTATAGTTTTTACAGACAGTTGATGATCAGTTTAAAAATTGATATTGCACTCTTTCAACTCAATATTTATTTAAACATGTCACTGACATTTACGCTCATCGGTAGAGCCAGAGTAGCATCCTCGCGACTTGCTATTTTCCGGTCATAGATTTGAGCGATAGTAATTATGAGTTCGGTTTTATGGACTTTGAAACCTACCATACGATATCTAATGTAAATTCATTGAATAATAAGTTTTACTTTGACGAAGATGACAAAGAAATTGTCATTCCCGAAATATCTTACGAAATACGTAACATAAACAATTTAAGACGCGCAATTCTACAATTTCATCCGAATGATGTTGCAAGAGAGAAAACGCTTCGCAAAAAGGATGAACAGTATTCATTGATTATTCATGCCAATAACAATACAATTGAAGAGTAAAATCAAATGCGCTTATCGAGTAAATTTCACCAAACCTCGTAATATTGGATCGCTGTTAGGATTTTCATCGAATGTGTTAAAGCCGCAATAGTGGCACGAATCAGACGTATCGATAAATATCATCAATATCAGTAAATATCATTCGCATTGAATGCAACGTGACTACGGGCGCATACTGCAACAATAAGTCCGATACGTAAATTTCACCGAGCGTGTCACTAGGATATAAGATATCAGAAAAACCAACACAAATCATTTCCCTTCCGATCATTGTATAGAGCATTACGGATCTGATTCGCGTTGTGATCAAAACGGACGATTGCTCGATTTTCGCGGAGAAATCACCGGTAGATTGCATGTACGGAGGCGATAGCGATAAAGAAATACGACAACGATAACATGAGATACTTATTCTGAACGAGCAAAACAGAGAGGGGACATAATTTTTGCTAGAGGGACAACAGCGATCGAAAAATATTCGAGTCCAGTAGAAAGAAACTTACTACGTCGAACGTTAAATTTTTAAAATCATTGGGCTTTCTTGTACGAAATATCTTAGATGGTTGATCTTGAATCTTGGAGGCGAATCAATCTTTGATCACATCAAGTTCGAGTTTCATATGTACAATCCGCATGTCAACACGACGTTTGGATATAGCGACGAGATAAGGATACCCATACAACAGCAGGATTTATACACGTTATTGTATAAAAGCATTTACGTCGAAAGTAGATTGACTTCAATGAAAAAAAATGTACAAAAGCAATCAAATTTTGGATGTAATTGTGTGGCATTCATGTTCGATGAAAGATATGAACTCAATGGAGATTGATCGCAACAGAAACGTTGGAATAACTAATCTTATGAAGGGTTTTGCAATGTTTTCTAATGAAATCGCATATAGTTTGCATAATGCTGAATTTATCGACTCTAGTGATACCGAAAAGTCTAATGACAGACGATGGATACTTTCATTTTTTTGTACCGCTCAACATATCGTTGGGCTTTTGCGAGGATTACAAACGTAATTAACGCTCGTCACGAATTAATTTTGATATGAGCGCGCAATGGTAACATAGTAGGAGACAGAGCCAACGCTTGAATTATTTAAAGTACAGTGGCGAATGCTTCAGTTGCGTTGAACGAAGTTAATAAACTATCCATGCTGGGCGCTTTAGAGAGCGGACGATATCTGAATATGAGTTTCCGTTCGTGGGATTTGTATGAGTACCTCCTATTGCAGAGTACAACAAAGCATTCCTGAGTCATCAAGACTGCGACTCAGCTGGAAAAACTACGTTATCTCTGGTCTACAGATTGATAAAAAAAAATATCATGACAGCACGTAAAACTTACTTCGACACCTGTAAATTAACCAATGTGAAACTTCATTTAAACTTTGAGTTTTATCCATACAATAATCTGAATCTAGACTTTGACAAATGCAGAATCACTATTTTATATAATATGTATTCACATTTTCATTCGTCTTACTATCAAATCCCTCGTGAAAGAAATAAACCCTCATTCCAATTACACTCCTTTTTGAAAGATTTTACTCTAATAACCATTGACTCGCGATAAAACGAGTCCGTCAAGAGTGGCACCGTGAATGTATAATTAGAATTTGAATTCAAAGAGAATGTACTCGCGAATACAATGGCCTATTACCTTATCATACACGACCGCGTGATCGAATATAACCCAATGTCAAATATAATAGGTAAGATTACGTAAATTATCATCACCACAAAATACTCTCCCCCTTCTTTTAATATATGAGATAAAATCCAAAATCCATTGTGGTCAAGCACAGTCTCAAAAAGTTCATCATGACTATATCAACGTTGTGGATCTGCAAGGATTTATCATTGGAAAGAAACTTGTCGGGAAGGAAGTGACGGTGTTGAGAAACGGAATCATTCTCTCATTACATTTTTATATGTCCCATGCCGGAACTTCTTGACAAAGTCAGAAAAGTATTGTGCTTCATGGCTGAGTGCTTATCACCATAAAGTGCAATGGGAAGACGGGATGATCATGTATAGCACGATGAAACGCCTGATTACAATGGCTGTAATTGATGCGAAAGAGAATGACGACAATAATAAGGCTCTTGTTAAAGGACATGAAACGAATGGTATATACCTGGTTGGTATATTCGATAGCGACGACTTGACAATTGAAACTCTAGATGTTGATTACGAAGATATAGATTCTTTACATAATCTACATGTTACTAATACTGTACGATGTGGAAAACATGTTAAGAATTATGCGTTACAGAATTTAAAATATACAACTGGTGGTCGCAATGCCAGAAAAAAGTATATCAATTTTAAAAAACAAAGTATGAGATTTCTTTAAATGCATTTTAATTTCTGTCCCCTATTCCTATAATTAAGAATCTATCAATAATGATAGTTGTTAGCATGTATATGGTTTAATAAGTATTTGATAGTTACTCAATAACAATTTTAACCCTTATGTTATCACTCGGGATACCCGGGTACCCATGCAGAAATTTTGAGGTAAAACTGTCGTAAACTTGAAAATAAATTTATGTATTGGATGAATATTGATTTATTAATATTTCATAGAGATATTTCGAGCAAAGTACAATAATAAATTCGTATACAGTAACCTTTATAATCCTCTGCAGGTATAAGATTTAGGCAGCCGCACTATCTGGGTACCCCGGGTGGTCATTAGTGTGGCATTTTTTGGGTGGTAACATAAGGGTTAATAATAATTCGATAATTAGAAACGCTTGGCCATCTGTATTACTAAACATTATCAGTTGCTAAATTAAAATTATTGCTGAGTTATATTATTAAAAAAAATCGAGGAATTAATTTTATCCCTCTTTAATCAAGAAGTAACATTTCATCTAGTGTCTAACAATTTTCCAATCTCATAATCCGGCATATTAGATAACGATTTCTTTCAACAAACTTCCTCAAAAATAGATTGAGCGAAGGGATATTTAAATGTGTCAGGAATTAATATACCTTTCTTTTCACCAGAAATAATCATCGCATCCCCACGATTAGAATCGTTATTCTATGTAAGGAGAGAATTCTGAATTAAAGATAGGCTACATATCAAAGGTTAAAGTAGCTCACGAAATCTATCTGGGAGACACCATCGTATAAAATGTTTCGGGTAAAGCATATTTAAAAATTATAAGTACGTTGGATGAAGAGACGGAAGTCCAAGTAGCTACACTAACTCCTTAAACCCCTAAATGAAATTTTTGATAGCAAAGCACGAAATAATTAGAACAAAACCGATAACGGGACAAATTTGAATATCAACCAAGACGAAATTATAAATGAAAGCAGAAACGCAATAATAAAAAAAGATGGAGATCTAAATGACATAAAGATGGTTACAAAAGACGATAGGAGGAACAATGAGAAACAATTAGAGGAACATAAAATTTAAATAAAAATTCTATTATAAATATTCATCGAGAAGAAGACTTTCATATCTCCTTCGAAGTCTTTAATTCCAAAGTTCCTGGAGGGGGAAGTTATCAAGTCCCTCCTGAAAATCTAAATAATTCCAGAATCCCTGGAGAAGGAAGTTACCAAACTTCTCCTGAAAATCCAAATAATAATTTTAGAATTGCAGAGGAAAGTTTCCAAACTTCTCTGTCAAATTCTACTCCTGTCGATTGCAAAGAAGGAAGTTATCAAATCTCAATATGCACTACGATTCCATATTATTTAAAAGAGTTAAGAGAAAAAAGCTCCACTCTCGAAGATTCTAAATTATCAAGCTGGAATGGAAGAAAATACTAACAGAAATGAAATCTCTCCCATTATTCCTAACGAAACTATAATATAAAACAAATGCATAATTATAAACCGTCTTCAAAAATCTTTGCGTCTGTACAAAATTAATCCCAAGAAATGACAAATAAATTTACGCCTAAGCACAAGAAAAAATAAAACAGAAATTTCAAAACAAAGTCATGAAAGGTATTTTGCACGAGTGCTTAGCAATAAAGAAAAATTAAAAATAATCAACTCGATGAAATTAAAAATGCATTACGATGGGAACATTTAAACACCTTAGAAAGAGAAAGCGTAATAAAACTTGTAACCAAAAGCCAAGACAGATTTCATACCTCCGGAGAAAGGTTAATCACAATTAACGTGTTACAACACCAGATATCGATAACGGATTAATATTCACAGATACCGATATTAATACTTGGCAATACAGATTCTCACAAATACATAAGGAAGAGATAAATAAACAAGTAGAGGAATTCCTAGAAGAAGGCATTATAAAATCCTCTCAATCACCATATAACACACCTATCGTGCCGAAAAAGGAAAATTCAAAGGGAAATAAACGCTGAAGAATGGTTTTGGATTTTCGAGCTTTAAATGATAAAACTATCAGTGATGCTTATCCACTTCTTAATATCGTTGATATTTTAGATCAATTAAGCGGGGCGCAATACTTCTCAGTATTTAGCCTCCAGATTTCACAAAATAAAAATGAATCCTGCACATAGTCATAAAACAGCATTTACAACTTCTTTCGGTCACTACGAATTTGACCGGATGCCTTTCGGATTAAAAAACACTCCTGCTACTTTCCAGCGGTTAATGGATTTAGTTTTTTAACAGGACTACAAGGAAAAGAATTATTCGTCTATATGGACGATATTGTTATTTACGCCGCTACTTTAGAAGAACACGAACGGAAGTATCACTTACTGATCGAACGACTTCGCAAGGCCGTTTAAACTTATAGTCTGACAAATGTGAATTCTTTAAATCAGAAGTGACTTACTTAGGATATATAATTAGTAAAAACGGAATCAAATCCGATCTAAAAAAATTAGAATCCGTGAGACAATTTCCTAGACCCAAAAAATATTAAACAGTTTCTCGAGTTAACAAGATATTATAGAAGATTTATATCTGACTTTTCAAAATTAGCCAAGCCTTTGACAACCTTGTTAAAAAACGATACGTTTCGAATGGACATTTATTATGGAGGAATCTTTCAAGACATTAAAGAAAAAATTATGCGAAGAGTCTATATTGCAATATCCCGATTTTTCTAAATCTTTTATTTCAATTATTGCCGCCTCAGGAATCGCTATAGGAGGAATATTATCACAAGGAGAAATTAACAAAGATCGACCAATAGCATACGCTTCCCGAACTTTAACCGACGAATTAAAATATGATACCTACGAGAAAGAAGCTTTAGCTATAATATATCGTGTTAAACATTTTAGACCATACCTATATGGACGAAAATTTACCTTAGTTACAGATCATAAATCTTTGCTTTGGTTTAAAACTGTACAAGATGCGAACATAAGAATTCCGTTGGAGATTAAAACTGACGGAATATGATTGTAACATAGTATATAAAGCTGGTAAAACCAATGTTAATGTCGATGCACTTTCTAGGAATCTTGTTAATCTGGAAGAATCCATTTGTAAGGTAATTAGCCATGGTAGACTCCTTAATCCTAATGATCCGAAAGATACAGAAGCGATCTCTAAAATATTGGAATAATCAGACAACGAGGAAAACGAGGATTACAATCTTTATCTGTCAGATAATGAAGACATTGGAGATCCTTCAATTCATGACAACCTGTTTGAGCAAAATACAGATTTAATTCTGAACCCATTAGAAAAGGGACAAGAATCAACGGAATCGCAATCTAAAGGAGAAATGACAGTCCACAATTTTTCTAATAAGAAGATAACTCGAAGTCAAACAAAACATAATGATCTTGAACAAATAAGATCTGCAAACTCATAAGAATATACCATCAAAATTTTTGAAGTAAAAAACAGAAATGATTCCCCAGATAAAGAAGACGATATTGAAGATGACGAAAGAGGATATTCACAAGACGAAGAAATAGATCAAAACGAAGATAGAAATTCAGAAGACAAAGAAATAGTAGAAGAGAACGCAGATGAAAAATCAAAGACGAAATCGAGATCAACTATTATTAAATAAGTAGTTAAAAACAATATCTCGTGAACTATTATTTTTACAAAAAGATAATATAGCATATTTTGCAGATACCAACAGAAAAGCTAGATTTCGGCTCTTAAAAGCTATTCGAGAAACACGAGATCCTGAGCTAGGAGTGTTAACCCTAGGTCAAACCAAAGCTATAAAATATAAAAGGCATTACATAGTTTTGCCTGTTAACAAGGAATAGTGGGAAGGGCCGACGATGACTTTAAATCATATCACGACGACAATAAAAGAATTATTATCATATAATAAAAGAAATGTTATCATAAATCTAAAATTAGAAACGCTCAGCATTGCAAGGACAGACCATATTAATAATGTGCCATGGAGTAATATTAAATCCTTATTATAATCTCTTCATCGAAATAACCGATTGTAAAATAATTATATGTAATGGATTAGTTAAATACTCCCCTAAAGATCTTCGTCATAATTGGAGAAATGCATTGCCTACCTACGGGAGGTCATCGTGGCGTCATGGAAACATATAATTAAATAATAGAATAAAAAAATAATATTATAGAATAAAACATATTCATTTTGCATTATTGGAAAAATTTAAAATCAAATGTTCAAAAATATATACAACAATGCTTACAGTGTTAATTGTAAAAATTAATACGAATTAAGACCAAACAGCCAATGATGATTACCGATGTGCCAGGATCTTCATTTGATAAGGTAACTATGGATATTGTAGGACCTTTACCTAAAACCAAGAGAGGAAACGAATACACATTGCAACCTCCACGAACTAAATTTTGTATGGGCATATCAGATCAAATCGCCGAAACGATAGAAGAAGCATTTGTTGATAGATTCGTCTGTATATTGGGAGCATCTAAAGCAATATTAACCGACCAAGGAAGAAATTTTATTAACGAATTAATGAAAAAAGTTGCAAAACTATTCAGGATTCGCAAATTTCGCACTACCGCTTTCCACCCTCAATCGAACGGATCGTTGGAAAAATCTCATTATGCGTTGGGAGAATATTTAAAACAATACGCGAGTGAACAAAAACAATGGGACTGATAGATTGGATCAGCAACGTTTAATTTCAATATTAGTGTTCATGAAGCCACTAAGCACTCCTTATGAGTTGATACTTGGCAAAATTGCACGAATTCCATCGAACGAATTATTAGATCCTGAAAATAGATTGGCAAACTATGACGAATATTTAATAAATTTAGTCCAAAAGCAGCTCCATATCATCCAAGGAAATGCTCACAAAAATGTAATCGAAGCCAAAATTAAATCTAAAAAACATTATGATAAGAAAATTAATCCGCAACTATTTAAACCAGGCGATCACGTATTCTTGTTAAAGAGACCAAGACCAGGGAAATTTGGGGATCAATATACAGGACCTCACAAAGTGCTAGAAATATTAAATCGAAATAAAATCAGAATAAAGAAAAATAGTCGAATTGTATATCCTAATAGGTTACGGATCTCTTATATAAAACCAGTTCCTGATAGTTTAATGAAATAATAATAATTGCCATCGAAATTTCAGATGGATCTCTGGATTGGACGAATCACAACAATAATATTATTATTAAAATGGGTACATGAAACTCACGAGACAACAGGCTACGACTGTGGATCGCCATTAGCCAATGTAACTACAATCTTTATTTAATATTGAAGATTTAATATTGCATCCCCCCACAAAATGTAAATAAAACTCAAAAATTTATACAGCCCATACAGGTTAACGAATTCAAATCTATAAGAGCAATTCAATGTAAGGTTGAAATTGACAGAACAATAAAAAATGTGGAATATTTTCCCATATGTTGGATGTGCAGAATGGCAAATATTCATATATACAGGAAACGAGTCGCGAGGCATGCAAGCGTTTACACGATTTTGGTTTTTTCCGAATGGATGTTTATATAAATGAATTAAAATCAAATCAAACAGTCTCTCGCCCTGCTACCTTAGCGGGACAAGTGGACAATGATGGACATGTAATGGAGGTACATATTCCGACCTTTATGGAACATGAATGTATTGACCATCATACATTCACGCTACTAGACTATGAAGCCAAGATACAATTAAACTCAAATAAGATATTATTTTGATCGGGGGTATCTTGTGAATTTGCGACTACTCACTGTGTGGACATAAAAGGAGGAGACACTTTCTGGAATCCATTGTCCCTGCTAGGCTTTTGTGGTAAATGTAAACTTGGCACTTTATATTGGATTTGCAGAAATACTGACCGATAACACGGACATATAATACCAAGTGATTTACATCTTAAATTCCCAGGTTACCGTTTTTGCACGAAAAAGGAAGAAGAGGTAGTGTGTAGACACACCTTTATATTAACCGAACATTCCAAATTGTTAATTTTCGAAACAACACCCGATAACAAGATTTTTGGTAGACAACATAATTCAGAAAATCTCGACATATTTACTTACATGAATTCTAAATTTATGTATGTAGAAAAATACATACGCACTCAAATAAGTCATTTGTATAGAAATGTCCTTCAGCAACAATGTAATCTTGAATAAAAAATATTAAAAAACACTTTGGTCCTTGTCATTCCCCGGACGCTTTCACTTATCATTTAATGTAAGGACCTGGAGCTTGTTGGCCGGAGAAGTAACACACATAATAAAATGCGTACCTGTCGAAGTAAAACTTGCCCACATACAAGAATGCTATGATCAATTACCTGTAATATGAAACAATGAAATATATTTCTTAACTCCGCAAATTCACATCTTGTTGCCACAAGGCACACAAGTTACCTACAACGTTTTGACACCCGTTATGTCGCAGAAGGAGGAAGCTGAAAGACGGAGGGAGCGGGTCCCGGGAGGCCGTGGCCCTCACCCGCCGCCGCCGGGCGACGGAGGCGTTGAAGGGGGAGGAGATGCGCGGGTCGGTGGCGTTGGAGGACAACGCGGGCGCCGGCTGCAGCTGAGTCGCTCGCGCGTACGCGCCTGGGACCGTCCCACGGGGCGAGAACAGCGGCGACCTCCTCCCCCTATACCTGAGGTGACGGAAGAAGAAGAAGACGAAGGTGTGCGTGGGGCCAGCGATCCCTTCTCTCCCGTCATCACCGACGGCCCCGCGTCTCGGACGCCGGGTGCAGTGAAGCGGCGGCAGGCTGCCGACCCCAGGGTCGCATCGCCGCCGGACAATACGCGACGGGGGCGGGACCTCTGCACCGCCGCGCGCGGGGGATGCGCCGCGAGAGAGTGTCCCGTGGCGCCACAGTATGAGGGGCGCCAAACTCTCAAGATTGGCGCCCCTTGGGGGGCTGGGGATCCCCAACTTCCGCCCCTCAATAACAACCGGGAGGGTGGGCGCGGGGGTGGTGTCCCTCTCAGCGCCCGAATGTTGGGCCGTCAGTGCCTTGCACTGCCCGGGGTCGTCTTCTCGACATTCTAAATTCCCTAGGCGGGAAAGACTGTCGGCAAAAAAGCCGACTGACCAGAGGGGCTCTCAGAAGTATGCTGCACGCGTTTCTGGGAGTCCCTCACACAAAGCCTGTTCAGGCACCCGGAGGAGTTTTAGTGGGTGCAAGTCCCACATAACCCCGGGCTCTCCCCTGAGGCCCGGGATATACGTTAGGCATTTCCTCTCCATTACCAAAAAAAAAAAAAAGTAAACTTTTGCGAGTCAACCACCCGGAACTTTTATATTAGATACCGGTTCTGGGCCAAACATAATCAAGGAAAATTTTGTACCTAAGGACAGTATTGTTAATTATACCAATATTCTAAAATTAAATGGCATAAACGAATATCCCGTTTATACGCTGAGAGAAATAAATTTATCCCTCTTTGAAGAAAAGATTACATTTCATATTGTATCAGGTAATTTTCCAATCTTACAATCCAGAATATTAAGTAACGATTTCTTCAAACAGATTTCCTTCCAACTATCTTCAAAAATTGACTACGCGAAGAGATATTTAGATGTATCAGGAGTTAATATACCTTTCTTTTCACCAGAAACCATCCATCATCGCACCACTACGATCAAAATCTTTATTTTATGAGAAAATCCGGAAATAAAAATAGGATATGTACCGAAATTAAAAATAGCATATGGAATTTAGGAGATACAATAGAAGAGATAGTAGAAAAAGTTTCTGGAAAAGCATGTTTAAAGCGTCATAAGTACGTTAGACGAAGAAGTTGAGGTACAAGTACCAACCTTGCGCCTCAAACTCCTGAATGAATTATTTGACAATGATAGTTCAAGCATTGTAATACGCGATAATCAAAACGAAATTGTAAATGCACGAAATTGTCTTACCCATCCAAGGGATATCCAAATCCATTTCGAAGACTTTAGTAACGATGCTAGTTCAAATAATGACGGAATTACGAACGGAGACATAGTCGTTCTGAGAGGAGACAAGAGTAACAGAAAAATAAATGAAAGTTTTGAGATATTTGATGAGAATAAATTAATGAGAGGAATTAAAAAATCAATAAAAAATTCTATTCCAAATATTCATCGAGGGAAATATATCTATATCTCCTCCGAACCCGAAATCCAAAATCCTTGGAGAGGGAAGTTACTAAACCTCTCTTTAAAATTTAAACAATACAAAAAATTTTGGAGAGGGAAGTTACCAAACCTCTCCTGAAAATTTAAATAATTCAAAACATTTTGGAGAAGGAAGTTACCAAATCTCTCCTGAAAATTTAAATAATTCAGAAAATTTTGGAGAGAGAAATTACCAAACCTCTCCTGAAAATTTAAATAATTCTGGAATTGCAGAAGAAAATTTCCATACTTCCCTGTTAAATTCTACTCCTGTCGATTGCAAGGAGATAAATAACCGAATCTCGCTACGCAATGCGACTCAATTCTGTCAAAGGGAATTAAAAGAAAAGAGCTCCACTCTAGGAAAGATTAAATTACCAAGAGTTGGAATTCCCGCAAAAAATGATAATCATCAAAATGATTCCTGTCTCCTGTAATGATTCATATTACTATCGATAAACTTCTAGAAAGAATGCAATCTGTTTGAGATCGGTAATTCGAAAGAAAAGCAAGAATTCTTTCAGTCGACCGACATTAATTATCATTGAACGCATGCATAAATTGAGCTCGTGATTTCATCTCGAGCATGATCTTAATCCTCGTTAAAATCATCGAATTCGTCGTTCTTTGTTCTTTTTAAAAACAATTCGTTACACGCAAACAAGTTGTCGTTACCGGCAACGGACAATCGAAAGTTCTAGAACGATTCAATTCGCGCACGCGAGCGCCGCGCTCCGACGAATACGTCACGCGCTGTCACCAATCCCACGCACGGATTTTCTGTCGCGCATGACTGTTACGTTGAACGTCGCTAGAAAAGAATCCAAAGCGCCAATCAATTTTGTACACCTAATGCCACGTAATAATTACGATTGTGGCAAATTTTTATTGGATTTTTCCCAAAAAAGAAAGCTCAGGCCGAAAGCAATAAATGCTTCGATCTCGCCGTCCTCCTTCCTACTTCGAAAAAGTTCTTACTTCTTAAAGTTCTTAGAGTTCTTAGAGTCATAGTCTTGCTACTATATCGCTTCGTAAAATCGCCGCGCTAACCGTTTAGTGAAATCGCGATAAACAAATCTTTCGAGAAGTGCCGAGAAAATCGCCGAGATTTTCCATTACCGCGATTCCAAAATATCATTTGGAAAAGGTGACTGCATTTAATATTCTGTTAATTTAATATTTAATTAATTATATTTTTTGACTTTGTAACTGAGCATATTAAAGAAAATTCTTTTGTTAAATTACAAAGAAACGAAGTTCTCTTTACTGTCGCTTATCATATCAACCTTGTGCCGTTTTCTCACTCGAATCTTTCGCGCGGTGCGCTCTCGCACACAATCATATAATCCTTATATAAATGTTCGTAATTCAAAGGGAAATAAACCATCTTCAAAAATTCTGGCGTCTACACAAAATCAATCTCAAGAAATGATAAACAAAGTCATGCGCAAACGTAAATCAAAACACAAAGAACTGAACAGGAATGGTAAAACGAACTTACGAAAAATATTCCACGCGAATGCTTTGTTGTATCGGAAAAGATAGGAAAGGATAGACTCATAGAAATTACAGAATTATTGCGTTTGGAACATTTGAGTTTCCAGGAAAAAACAAGTATAATGAAACTTATAGCTGACAGCCAGGACAGATTTCACATCCCTAGAGAGAAGTTGTCAGAACAAATATATTACAACATCAAATATTTACAACGGATGATCGACCTATAAATGCTCGACAATACAGATTCCCGCAAATTCATAAAGAAGAAATAAATAGATAGGTAGAAGAACTAAGCATCGTAAAACTTTCTCAATCACTGTATAATACGCCTATAAGGATAGTTCCCAAAAAAGGAAGACGCAAAAGGAAACAAACGGTGAAGAATGGTATTAGATTTCCGAGCTTTAAACGAAAAAACTGTCGAAGATGCATACCCGGTACCTAATATTATCGACATTCTGGATCAATTAGGCGGAGTGCAATATTTCTCGTATGCGACTTAGCATCTGGATCAAATAAAGATGGATCCTGCTGATCAACAATCATAAAACTGCATTCACAACTCCTTTCGGTCATTACGAATTTGACCGAATGCCTTTCGGATTAAAGAATGCACGCATTATTTTTCAATGATTAATGGATTTAGTATTATCAGGATTGCAAGGCGAAGAACTTTTTGTGTACATGGATGATATTGTCATCTACGCTGTTTCATTAGAAGAACACGAAAGGAAGTATAATTTGTTAATAGAACGGTTACGCAAAGCTGATTAAAATTACAACCTGACAAATGCGAATTCTTGAAAACTGAAGTTACTTATTTGGGGCATGTAATTAGTAAGGAGTTAAACCCGATCCGAAGAAATTAGAAGCTGTAAGACAATTTTCAAGGCCCAAAACGCCGAAAAATATCAAACAATTTCTTGGATTAGCCAGATATTACCAATGATTTATGTTAAATTTTGCAAAATTAACCAAACCCCTCACCAATTTGTTAAAAAATGACACTAAATTTGAATGGACAATAGATCAAGAAGACTCCTTCCAAGCATTAAAGGAGAAATTGTGCGAAGAATCTGTCTTACAATATCCCGATTTTTCCAAATTTTTATATTGACTACTGATGCTTCCGGAATAGCGATTGGAGGCATCCTATCACAAGAAATAAATAAAGATCGACCGATAGCATATGCTTCGCGAATTCTAACCGAAAACGAAATAAAATACGACACTTATGAGAAGGAAGCTTTAGCCATAGTATATTGTGTCAAGCATTTTAGACCTTATCTATCTGGTCGGAAATTTGCTTTAGTCACGGACCACAAACCTCTTCTCTGATTTAAAAATGCACAGGACGCAAACATGCGAATACTATGATGGAGATTAAAATTAGCTGAATACAATTACGATGTGATATATAAAGCAAATAAAACTAACTTAAATGTCGATGCATTATCACGAAATCCGGTAGACCTTGAAGAAGCGAATTGTAATATATTAATCACCACAAGCCTTTGAACCTTAATGATCCAAAAGATGCAGAAACGATTTCTAAAATGCTAGAGGAATCAGATGAGGAGGACGAAGAGGATAAGTATTTTAAATTACATTTGACTGATAACGAACTACTTGAAGACTTATTTCTAAACGATCATCCACCTGAAGAGGCTACGAATTCAATATCTCTTACACAAAAGAAAACAGAAGAATCACAAGAGCCACAAGCTATGGAAAAGGCTACAACGCGCAATATTCCTCGAAATAATAAAATGCAGACTCGAAGCCAACAGCAAAAAAAAAGAATGCCCAACAGGATAAGTTACCCAGAGATTTCCTACAATGAAAGAAGAAAACGGAAAGAATAAAAAACAGAAATGACTCATTGGAGAAGGCGATGCAGAAAGCGACAATGAAGAGGAAAATCAAGAAAAGAAAGAATTTGAGGAAGAACATAAAATTCAGGAATTAAAAGAAAAAACAGGGCCTATTATTGTTAATGATCAAATAATCAAAAACAATATTCTCGATTCTCGCAAGCTATTATTTTTGCGAAAGGATAATGTTGCATATTTTGTCGATACCAATGGGAGACCGTTGGGACTCAGGTTCACAAAAATTATTTGAAAGAAGAGATGCCTTGCTTAGGAGATTTCGCTCTAGGTAAAGTCAAAGTCATAAAATACATAAAACACTACCATTTAGTCTTGCCTGTCAGCGAAGGGCAACGTGAGGGATCGACGATGACCCTCACCTAGATTTCCGCCATAATAAAAGATTTACAGTTTTTCACTAAAAACTTAAAATTAGAGACTGTTAGCATTGCTAAAACCGATTATGTTAATAACGTGCCATGGAGCAATATCAAAACCGCATTGCAATTAGTTTTTGTGGATTCAACAACCAAATTAATTATATGCAATGGACTAATTAAATATACACCTAAAGATTTTCGATTTACGATAATCGGAGAAATGCATTGTTTACCTACGGGAGGATACCGAGGTATCACAAAGACGTATAACAGAATAAAACACAAATACCATTGGGAAAATCTAAAGTCCGATGTTCAACGATATATACAACAATGTTTATAATGTCAGTTAAAAAAACTAGTTCGAGTAAAAACCAAACAACCTATGATAATCACCGATACACCAGGATCATCTTGATAAAGTAGCCATAGACATCATAGGACCTTTATCTAAAACCGGGACAAGTATATATCTCAATCCTACAAGACCAGTTAACTAAATTTTGCATGGAAATATCCCTTATCAGATCAAATATTCGAGACAATAGCAGGAGCCTTTGTCGACAGATTTATTTGCGTATTAGGAGCACTTAAATATATTAACCGATCAAGGGAGAAATTTTATCAGTGAATTAATGAAGAAAATAGCAAAAATATTCAGAATCCGTAAATTCCGTACAACTGCATTTCACCTTCAGTCAAATGGATCGTTAGAACGATCACACTACGCATTAGGAGAATACTTGAAACAATACGCAAACGAGCAGAAACAATGGGACAGATAGATCGGCTTAACCATGTTTAATTACAACACTAGCGTCCATGAGGCTACGAAATCTACTCCATATGAATTAGTGTTTGGTTATTAAACGTTGAAGAATGTAATATTCCCTCACAGAATGTAAACTCTAGCAAAGTCTATGTACTTCAACTTAAATCTTTAAATCTGTGAAAGTAATACAATGTAAAATCGAAATAGATCGTACGGTAAAAAGATGTGGAATGTTTTCACATATGATGGACGTATATAACGGGCAATTCTCATACACAGCCGATGTATCTTGAGATATATGTCGACGCATGCATACCTACGGAAGCTTCGAAATAGTCGGAACTCACATAACAAGTCTGCTATCTAATCAGACTGCATCACGTCCAATAGTCTTGGCCGGGCATGTTGACAATGATGGCGCATGTTCCGGCAGTGTTTATTCCGATCCTTATGGAAATTGGAGAAATGTCATTGTATTAGGCAGCCTTAAAATTACTTTACATCGCTGACGTGTAAAGATAAACACAAACCGTGTACACCTCAGGAGTAACCTGTGAATTGAGTTTCACTTATTGCACTGACATAGAGGGAATGGATATCTTTTGGGATCCCGTATCTGTCGATCATTGCAGAGGTTCCGATTATGGCGTACTATACAATGGATACGCTAATAAAATACTTAATGCTACCAATGAGCGATCTCAAACGATCTACTCAATAACCGCGACAATATGATTCTCTCTTTAACTAGCACTGAAACATATACCACCTATAGATATACATTTACCAGAACCGAATATCCGAAATTAATAATTTTCGAAACGACGTTTGATGCCGAAGATTTTAAAAGCTCTGGCTTTATAGTAGTAAACATTGATATCTTCACATACGTAAATTCAAAATTCGTATACGTAGAAAGACATGTTCGCACTCAAATTAATCAACTATACAGAAATATATTAATGCAACAATGTCAACTTGAATATCGTATGATGCAGAATGCGTTATCCATAGCCACTAGATCGCCTGACGTTTTCGCGTGTGAGACATATTTTCTGACCCCGCAAACGCATGTATTAACATGTCACGGAACTCAGATTACCTGTAATTCTTTTGCACCTACCATACCTTTTGGGAGACTCATGGTATAAAATTATGCTTAAACTGGTGGAGACATTACCACTCACCATTATGAAGCCTTCAACTAAACTGCCATGGAAATATATCAGTCCAGGAGCATTAGACTAGTGGATATTCACAAAGCGATCTGGAAGAACTCAAGGATCACATAATGTGGAGCGACCTGCAATCCTCAATATCATGGCAAGAGGCATATTAGGGCATTCAACCGTAATAAATGGAGGATCACTCTCTAATCTCATAGATTAAGCATCAATAAAAAAAATCGCTATCTCTGCTTGGGAAAAATTTTTGAATAAATTTTTAATCTTTGGAACATACATAACATTTGGTCCTTCGAGCCGGATTTCATCAGTCTGGTCATTACGTCTAGTATTCGCAAATCGTTACGTTCGGGTAACGCATCGCAATATCAACGAATCTCGAGGTTACGTCTCCAAAGAGACGATTTCAAAGATGTCGGAGATTGCTGATCTTCGCCGAGCACGAGGCTATGCAAAGACAAAGTTAACGAGATTGCGAACGAGAGTGACGCAAGCTAATGATGGATCAGGCATTGAGCTTGACAAGGAACAAGCAGAGACAAGGCTGGAGAAATTAGAAGAGTATAATGATTTCGAATCCATACAAAAGCAATTACTACAAAAAGAGGGCGAATTCAACAACGAGGACGCACTAGAGCAAGAATGTTTCGAAAAAAGATATTTTGAGGTAAAACCTTTGTTAAAGCGATGCATAAAGCTATTGTCGGTGTCGGACGCTGTATCGCGAGAAGCAGACGCGGTCACTCGGTTGTTGCAACAGCAAACCGAGCTCATGGAAATGTGTCGCGATGCTTAGCATGAAGGCGCGGACGCCATGACACCGCGTAGTAATAACGAGATGTTGTCGGTCATTCTCGCGCGACAAACCGACGTACTTGACTGCGTGGTAAACAATGCAATACGATTAGCACAGATACTAGAGTAAAGTTGCCTACCATCAAACTACCGAGATTTGATGGCAAAATCGAGGATTGGAAAGCTTTTTCTGACAGCTTTCGATCACTCATACATGTCAGACCGCAACTGTCTGATGTCGAAAAGTTTCAATATTTAGTTTCGTCAATCTCAGGGGACGCCGCTAAAATTATTGAGTCAATCGAGCTAACGGGTCAAAATTATTTGACGGCTTGGGAATTATTGCTAAGTAGATATGATGATCCTAGGTCGCTCAAGAAAAAACATATTCACAAAGTCTAGTGAAATAGTGACGTTAAACGACATGTTGGAATTTCTAAAAAATAGAAGCCTCATTCTAGAGAGTATCGAGTCACGATCGAATGACAGGGCTCTCAAGGAAAGCTGCGTAGCAAGGGCACTCATGGGCATTCTAAATCGCAAGCTGTAAATAAAAGTGTTGCAAATCTCAAAACAAGTTCTCTAATCTCTTCTCTGAATACGAATAAGTGTTATCTCTGCGATGGATCACATCTTTTATTTGTTTGTAAGAAATTTCTAGCTTTGTCGGTTGCCGATCGCATCAAGAAAGTTAGATCTAAAGCTATGCATAAATTGCCTCAGAAACGATCATTACGTAAAGGCATACAAAAAGGGTTCCTGTCGAGAATGTAATGGGAGACACAATACACTATGTCATCAACTACAAGCTGATAAGGACTCAGAAAAATCAGAGCCGCAGGACAACAATCAATTAGTTGCTAATGTAGCGGTTAATCACGCATATCATAAGATAAAAAGGCGATGAATTCTCATGGCCACTGCAAGGTTAGAAGCAACGCGATGTGGCTCGCTAATTCCGATTCGCATACTTTTTGATAATGCCAGTGAGGCAAATTTTATCACTCAAACTGCGTACAACAAACTAGGGCTGAAAAGAAATAGGGCTTTCGAAATTGTGACCGGTCTAAACGAGATTGAAAACAAGATTCACAGTATTTGCGAAGTTCACATAAAGTCGAGGTGTTCCAATTTCTAAGCCCAAGTGTTCAATGTCATGCCCAAAATTATCAAGAATTTGCCATCCATGAATATAGATCGCGACAATCTACAGATACCGAATATTCTTGTATTAGCTGATTCGGAATTCCACAATAATGATCCAATAGATATGTTGCTGGGGGCGGAATATTTCTTTGACTTGTTAGACGTGTAAAATTGAGACAGGATCAGCTAGTTTTACAAAATACGAAATTTGGATAAATCATAGCAGGTTCCGTTCCGATAATGGCCTGCAGGGATTCAGCCATGGACAGGGGAGTGACAAGCGCCTTGGTTTGTTCGGTGGAGACTTGCGATGTGTTAGAATGTCTGGAAAGATTCTGGAAATTGGAGAATTACGACGATAAAACAAGAGCGTTATCGATGGATGAGAAAAGATGCGAGCAGCATTTCGAGGAAACTATCACACGAACGAGCAATGGTAAAATTATCTTTCCGCGATGCGAATTTACCTATTGGTGATAATCGAGAAGTAGCTTTAAAGCGTTTAATGCATTTGGAACGCACACTCAAGAACAATGAAGTCATGCGAGATCATTATGTTAAGTTTTTGCGAGAATATATCGAGTTAGATCACATGTCAGTCCTGAAACCTCCGCTTGACGATTGCCAAGGGGCGGTCTATTTGTCTCATCATGGAGTGTTAAAAGAATTTAGTACTAGTATAAAATTACATGTTGTATTTGATGCATTCGCTAAAAATAATAAAGGCGTGTCTTTAAATGACACTCTTCTGATCGGACCCATTTTACAAGATGGCTTATAATATATATAATCGACATAATTATTTGTTCTCGTACTTACAAAATCGCTTTAACTGCCGACTTATAGAAAATTTATCGCCAGGTATTGGTTCAAGAAGACGATCGTGATTTTCAACGAATTTTATGGAGATTTTCGCCTGAGACAACCTGTACAAGATTATCGTTTAAATACTGTTACGTACGGTCAAGCCTATACATCTTACTTGGCGGTACGTTGCTTGAGATAACTAGGTGAGGAAGGTAAAGAGAATGCTAGACAAGTGGAAGGAATTCCGAGATTCCTTAAATAATACTCACGAGTTATTCGTTTGCGTCCCATACTCTATTGATACTTATGTCGACGATATAATTTCGGGGGCTAGCACGATTGAAAATGTTCGTTCTTTGCAAGAACAGTTAATTATGTTATTAAGAGAAGGAGGATTCGAGGCGCACAAATGGTGCTCTAATTCTGACGACGCACTGAAAGGAGTTCCGCACGAGCTCTGTGAATCTGATTCTAATTTCAAAATTGATGCGAATGATATTATTCGAGGTTTGGGGCTCGAATGGAATTCAATTCGGACAGACATCAATTTACTACAAATACAATAGGTCATGCGTCTACAAAGTGCGAGATGCTGTCCGCAATTGATAAACTATTCGATCCTTTGGGTTTGATATTTTAACTGTAGCTAAAATCCTGATGCGCGCAAAGTCTTTGGGAAATCAAGACAGACTGGGACGATCCACTCCCGTATTCGGTGCTAGACAAGTGGAAGGAATTCCGAGATTCCTTAAATAATACTCACGAGTTATATGTTCCTCGATTAGTTGTAAGTGTGTCAAAGGATTGTCGATATTCCATGTTTGGATTTTGCGACGCGTCCGAGAAAGCATGTATCTATATACGATCGGTAAGCAAATCCAATGGAGAAACGACGGTTAGGTTATTATGTGCGAAAGCGAGGATAGCCCCTTTAAAGAAGCAATCTATACCTAGGTTAGAATTATGTAGCGCGTTGTATCTAAACTGATCAATAATGTAAAACACGCCATTCACATGAGTCACATGAGTTGAAATCAATGAAATACGGGCATGGTCTGATTTCATGGTCGTGCTGTATTGGCTTCGCGGCGACGTAGCACATTGGAAATCTTTCGTGTCCAACCGTGTGTCGGAAATTAGCGAAATACTGCCTGCTATTCATTGGAACCATATAAGAGGTTCGGAGAATTCTGCAGATCTGATCTCAAGAGGAATTTCACCTGCTCAGCTGAAGGATAATTCTTTATGGAATGGTCCTAAATGGTTGTCATATATTCGTCCCGTTACAAGCGAAGGAAATCTTAATTTAGAATTTGCCGAGGATGCCGTATACAGTGCCGAGATTGAAGCTAAGCAACTCACTGCAGTTTGCAATCTCATCGTACCTTAATTATTGATTTCCAACGAGACAATCAACACACTCATTACGAACTGCTCAACGTTCACAAGGATTGAGTGGATACTTGCCTATTGCATTAGATTTCTTCATAACTGTCACAAAGGATATGAAGACAGAGAACTAAATTGACTCTACCTGAGTTGGAGTTATCAAGACGCGAGGTACTTAAGCATTCACAATGTGTCTACTTCGCGGAAGAGCTAAAATTCCTTCAAAACAAACGAAAATTAAGAACTAGCCCATTACTTCAGCTACACTCATTTCTAGACAAACATGGTATAATCAGGATGGGCGGACGACTTCAGGCGGCGCCTTGGAGTTTCGAAAGGAAATATTACATCTTATTGCCCGCACAATACAGGATCATACGTTTACTGATCGAAAGAGAACATCGCGCTCTATTGCACGCTAATCCACAATTGTTGTTGGCATCATTACGCCAGCAATACTGACCGCTAAACGTAAGAAATTTGGTGCGTCAGGTTTGCCGTTCCTGTGTCTGGTATGCTAGACATAACCCAAGAGGACTAACCCAAGCGATGGGATCTTTTCCCAGCGATAGAGTGCAGCCATCCAGAACATTTGCCGTCACCGGGATCGATTTTGCTGGCCCAATTACTACCCTTGTCAATAAAGGACGAGGTCAAAAAACATGCAAATCCTATATAGTACTATTTATATGCTTCACCACCAAAGCCATTCATCTCGAGGCTACAAGTGAGTTATCTACGACGGCCTTTCTAGCCACTTTACGCTGCTTCATTGGTTGGCGAGGTTCGCCTCGAAAGATTTGCAGCGATCAATTTTGTGGGTGCTAAACGCGAGTTACAAGAGCTTTACGTCTTTCTCCGCACATCCATCAACGAGAAAGTTGGACGTGTTGCAGGAGAGAAGCACAGAATGGAGCTTTATTCCTCGATATTCGCCGCATCTATGGGAAGCAGAAGTCAAATCCTGTAAATATTATCTCTGTAGAGTCATGGGCTCAATACTTTGTTTACCTTTGAGGAATTGACAATGTCACTCGTTAAGATTGAAGCGTGCCTGAATTTGAGACCGTTGTCACCCCTATCCTTCTGATCTGGAACCTTTAACGCCAGGACATTTCCTCATAGAAGAATCATTAACCGGTCTTCCGGACAACGATCTAACTGATATAAAAATCAACCGCCTTGATAAGTGGGAGATGGTTCAACGCTTGGTTCAAGAATTTTGGAAACGGCCGAATACGTCCAATTTGCAAAGCCGCGTCAAGTGGAAAACTTGCCAGGAAAATCTCCAAGTCAATGACCTCGTGCTATTAAAGGAGAATAATCTTCCACCGTTAAAATGGAGAATTGAACGCGTTACCGAAGTTCATCTTGGCAAGGACAATTTAGTACGCGTCGCGACGGTGCGCACGGCCACTGGTATCGTGTTATTACTAAACTTTGCAAGTTACCAATGAATGATTTTATAAAGGAAGATCAATCTTGGTGGGCGGCAGTGATGCGAATTCCGGGCCGCTTGCAGTACGCGATCAGCGCCACCAGTCGGCGGCCTGGCGCAACCGGTAGCAACACAAGCATGAACCCGTTTCCGTGTAACTTGGTTAGTTAGAAGCGTGCCGACTATATCACTCTGTCCTTTTTGCACTATGATCTTATTGCTTGCCTTGTCGGCGCGCTGAGAACGAGAAAGAACCTTGCTGTTCACCCAAGCGAGCGTCGAGCAATATGCTTTCTCGGCCTCTCGGCTCTCGACGTCAGGTGTATCAAGAGGCATGGAGGCATGGGAATCATCGTTCTAAATAACATATAAGTTTTAATAAATTGTAATAAATTGTAATATAAATCCCGTCCCATAAATCCAGAATATTATAAATCGTGTTAAAACGCGATAGTTGATGGAAGATTAATTGTTTATGATTTTCCATTCGTGTTATGTACCATAGTCATAAATTCGATCCGCAAAAAAGGTGTGGTCAAGCGCGCAAGGTGTGAGATCGAAAATAAGTACTATAATTAGTAGTAAACATATTATTAGGTCAAATATATTTTCATATAACTTTTGAAATTATTGTTCGTATATGTAATTTTTAAGCAATAGTTGTAGGAAAAAACCGATTCGCTTTCCAATAAGCAAATAAAAAATTATTTTAAAATTTAAACGCAACATATGAAGGCTTTCAATTGTGCACTACAAAATTATATTGGTATTATCTTTATTTATATTATTAGTAATCTCGTTTTCGAAATTTTGTTCATTAACAGAATTTTAAATGCAGACGTGATAGTTAGAAAGAAACATTTTATACAAAATATTGTTCGATACAAAGCGTATTTGTCAAATACGCAACATCATTAAACATGTTTTTTTTTAACAATAGAAATCAAAACGTAGTTAAACTTAAAACAATGATTGAAAAGGCATACATCACGAGCGCAAGATGTTAGTAGCGAAATATTTATATTTTAATTATAAAAATAATAAGGCTCAATAAATTAAAATAAATAAAAAGAACAAAGGGCTACGAGCCTAAAAATAATCAACATAAAATAACAATCTGCATTAAACAGTTAAAAAATGAAATAAAACATGTCATAAAATTAAAAAACGTAAAATATATTAGGTGTTGGAATTAATTCGTAGCGTTTTACAAGTGATGGGAAGTACTTTCATTAATGTATTTTTTAATGCTCATGTGAAATAAATAACATTCTTTCATTTAAAAACGCTACGAATTAATTCCAACACCTAATAATTTGACAGTCAGCAAATGAACAAGAACAAAACGTTTCGATCCCTGTTGGATCATTTTCAATGTGACGACAAGATAATAATGGAAATGTTACGTAGATAAAACGTATATAGAAATTAAATAAAATTCGCTTTCGGACGCAGTATCAACTATAAAACTCGCTCCAAATTGAAAGAAAACCAAACAAACGATTGTAGTTGACACCATGTGTTCCTCCGAACTGTGCGTGTGTGTGTGTGCGTGCGTGCGTGTGTGTGCGTGTGCGTGCGTGCGTGTTGCGCGCGCGCGCGCGCGCGCGCGTGTGTGTGTGTGTGTGTGTGTGTGTGTGCATAAGGAACATGTTTCTGTTAGCAAGTACAAATTGTAATAATAAATTAACGGTAGGAATAAATAAAAATAATAAGAAAGTACAAATCGAGTCGCAAATAATAAAAAGAAAAGTACAAAACAAATCGCAAGTAATAAAATTAAAATTAAAAGGAAGAGGCAAAAATTATTTTAGATATTATAAGACATGTACATAAGAGTTATTAATGTCGATAGAGAAAGAGTAAAATGCCGTCATTCCTTGTATATATATATATATGTGTGTAAAATACCGTCATTCCTTGTATATCGTATATGTATAATAAGTTTAATACAGATAAATTTAGAATAAATACCTTATTATGTGTGTCAAAATGATGTGTTATCGATTAGACAATGAGATGGGAATCAAAATTGATCATCTCTCTAGGAAGCTAAGAGATAAAGTAAAGTACGACATATAAAGACAGGAAGGTTGAAATGGAAAACTAAAAAGGAAGGGGAACATAAAAAGGAGAAAATAAAATAGAGGGGAGAGAAAGTAGAAAAGTAGAGAGAAGAGATGGATAGGAAAGGAAAGCAGTTAAGAAGAAGAAAGAGATTGGGTGATCTGTGAGTAGATTTCAAGTAAAGATTCGGTATCATTTTGTCTATTAAAACCCTGTTTCTGTCTTTTAATATGAATCATTTCAGACACCAATCTCTTATTATAAGAAGATTCGTAGTCTAAAATTTTCACATCGTTCCATTTAAAATTATGATCAAAATTAATTCGATGATCAGTTATGACAGTAGGAGAACCCGTATTCTTTCTAATGTCAGAGATATGTTCGCGTAGTCTCGTACTCAATTTTCTTTTTGTCTGACCAACATAACTCGCCTCACAATTATCACAGGAGATTTTGTAAACAACATTCTGATTGGATAGGAAATCAAGCTTATCTTTTCCTCTCTTTATAAAACTGTTTAATGTGTTGGGAATAGAAAAGAAAATAATAAGAAAAGTACAAATCGAGTCACAAATAATAAAAAGAAAAGTACAAAACAAGTCGCAAGTAATAAAATTAAAATTAAAAGAAAGAGGCAAAACTAATTTACAATGAAACATACTAGAGATCGGAAGGAAACTTTCAGAAATAGATTTGACATAAGGAATCGTAAAATATTTGTCTTTCTCACGTGAATAATGTGTAATCTCTTTATTATGTATATGAAACTTTAATCTATGTTCAATTGTATAAAAAATAAAGGGAAGAGGATAACAGTTGTTTAAAAAAGTATGAATAGCTTCTATCGAATTTTTTTGTTGGAACCGTGGATGTGATAATAGGATAATTTTGTCAATGAAACTGATGATAGTAGGCAAAGAAGCTTTTTTTATGGCAAAGAGGATGATTTGAATGGAAATTAAGGAACTTTCCGGAAAACGTCTTTTTGTGATAAAAAAAAATATAATTTTCTGATTATCTATAACAAGCATTGTATCAAGAAAACTTAATCTGCCACTTGTACTAACCTCTAAAGTAAACTGCAATCTCGTATGTAAAGAGTTAAAAATATTCAAAGTGTCATTGATATTATCAGATGGAAGCGCGAGAAGAATATCGTCTACATATCTAAAATAAAACAAAGGTTGTATTGATAATTATTTAAGTGCTATTTCCTTTAGATCTTGCATTACAATGTCGGCGATTATCGGAGATAATGGTGAATCCATCGGAGTGCCAAACACTTGTCTGTAAGTTCTATTATTAAAGGTAAAAAAGATAGAATCTAAAATAAATCTAACAACAATAATAAACTCGTTTTTTGAGATGCTTGTCTTCGCCGAGATGTAAATCCAACTCCCATCGATGCTATTTAATGCTAGCTCAATAGGAATATTAATAAAAAGGGATACTATATCTAACGAAGCCAATACATATTCAGGATCAAAAACAGTATCATTTAAATGCTCAACCAAATGGAGACTGTCTTTAATGTAACTAGGAACTTTTGGTATACTACTCACTAATTAAATTATTTATTATTAATTATGCAAAAAAAGAGAAAAATAATATAATGGACTGTTAACAGATGAAACAATCATTCTCAATGGGTTACCATCCTTATGTATTTTAGTCAAACCGTAAACTCTAGGTATAATACCATCAGTTGTAAGCAATCTACGATATGTTTGTTCATCAATAAAATGATCCCGTCCATCTCATCAACAAAGTGTGTAAGTCCTGAGTCAATTTTTTACTTGGATCTTTATTAACGAAAGCGTAAGTGTTAGTGTCTGAGAGAATCTCCTCCATTTTTAATACCTAGGCGTCCTTGTCCAGAGCAACAGTAACACTACCCTTATCGGCATTTGTGATAAGTATATTGAGATGGTTATTAATAAATCTTTTTGTTATACGTAACCATTCCAAAACCAGTTTGTCAGTAAGGGTAGGAGAAGGAAAATTGTTGTGGAATCTATTGAGTATTGGAAAAGAATTATTCCTAACAAAGTTAATGATACTATTAGGTGTACAAATAAGTTTCCGCCGTTTGACAAAAGACGGCGCCACTAGCAAGCTATGATTAAAATTGTCTGATGTGAAACATTATATCGTAAGGTTGGACATCTGTCAACAACATAACCTTGAAATACTAGCGATTTTGTATCAGCATCATATATTTTTTTTTGTGCGAAAATGCCGAGTTTTGAACCGAATAAGCGTCATTTGTGGGAACTTTTGATTTATTTCTTTAATTTGAAGAAATCTGCAGCTGAGGCTCATCGATTGCTTGTAGAAGCATATGGTGAGGCTGCTTTAAGTGAGAGAAGTTGTCGTGAATGGTTTCAAAAATTTAAGAACGGTGAATTTGACGTCGAAGACAAAGAACGTAACGGAATGCCGAAAGTGTACGAAGACGCGGAATTGGAAGCATTATTGAATGAAGATTCATGCCAAACGCAAAAAGAATTTGCACTTACATTTTGACAATAAAACATTATGTATCGTTCTTTCACAATAAATGCTTAATTTTTGATAAAAAACGGCGGAAACTTATTTGTACACCTAATATTAGGACCAATTATATTGTTTTCAATGTGTTTTATAAATTCAATCAAGGTACTGTCTTTATTATATTTATTGATAGGAAGCCCAAATTTTTCACCGGCCCACGTGAGAGGGATGTCTTTTTTATATGAATCTTTCATCGATTAAGTCGAATATATGTCGAATTATTATTTTTCCTATAATTTTTTATTTTAAGGTACACGAATAATTGCAATTGTTATACGAAAATATATTACTTGACCTTATACAGATAATTAATTAAACTACTTGTCATCACGAAAGTATATTAAGAGGAAAAAAGGGAAAAACAGGATTTTCGCGTGAGACTATTAGTATACTGTCCGCACATTTTATTTCTCAGCCACATCGATTAATTGAGTTTGACGTTTATTAGTGCAATATAGAATCCACACGATAAACGCTCTGGTGTTCTCGTATTCTCAAGAATCTCGGGTTGTCGATGCAACGCGCGATATTATTATCAAAATATCACTCTCTTTCTCTACTTTCCTATATGTTTTAAATATTAATCGGAAGTGTATTAGATATTATTATAGTGCAGACTTCTACGAATTATGCAACATTAAAATTTGTGAGTGTGAAAGTATCCACTCTCGGTCAATATATAAGTCTTTTAATTTAAGATTGTGTGTTATGTTATAATGAAATTAATTGTAGCACTTTTAATTACATCATAACTTATAACGTAAATTATTTAAAAAATATTGTACTGTTATTTTCATCTTATTTATTTTAAATAACGTACATATTGTTGCTCAACGGAAACCGCGAGAAGGTGATGGTCTCTTTCGTCAGGAGAAAAATGTAAAAAATTGTTATTATATAAAAATAAATATAAAATTCATAAATAAATTTACAATATATTTACATTTACAATTGTTGTCAAAAAATAAATGTTAAAAATTAATTTTTTACATTTCCCTGGGTATTTGCGTGCGTGCGTGCGTGCGTGCGTGCGTGCGTGTGTATGTGTGTGTGAGACAATATTTTTAAGCTTTTATGCGTTATTTCCGGAAATTTTAATAAGCTGATTTTTTTCCTTCCCAATGAGTAAGATGTCTAAGATCAACTTTATATAAGATACCTCTCAAAATTCTTTATGAAATATCTTGAAGATGCTTCTTAAAGAACTTTTAAAAAAATCTTAATGTTGTTGTATGTGTCGACTTTAGACGTTTCGCTCATTGGATTCATAAGCGTCAATATACCCTCGCGGACAATATTTTTAATATGGTTTTAAATGTTATATGGATATTTAATGGATATTTAAGAAAGTTTACAAAGATTTAAATTTTATATTTAATATTTTTAATCCGTTCTCGAGGGACCAACAATATCATTTATATCAGCAGCACGTAATCCTTTTTTTTTAGCAACACTGTATAATATGTTCGTCGACATACGAGACAAATATTTTTCTTCGATAGTCATATTTAAAGAAGTTTCTTCTCTCGCTTTTAATACTGATTTCACAATGCAAGCGGCATTAACAGAAACTGACGACAATTTGTTGCGTTTTTTTGTTTTCAAATCAGTTAAGAAGGAAAACATTCTCTCTGCGTCGGCATTTGAATTTGGAAGAGATCATACAGCATTTAAAAGTTTTGTTAAGTTTGTTTATTTATCGATGTTCTTTGGATGTTGAGATCGCAAAATTTGTTTCCATATATCATCGAATCTTAATTTAGCGAGACTGATTTTCTTCTGTAATGCAAAATCTAATGGCAATGCAAACCATTCTTTCTTTAAAGCGTCTTCATCGAAACCACCGATAGTTTGAGCTACGAATAAAACATTGCTGAATGAAGTTTCTCTATCAGTATCTTGTAAACATACTGAATGCCCAAAAACATTTAACTTTGATTAAAAAATATCGTTTACAGGCAATCTTTTACGAATTTCCTCAGCAGCAGTCACGTAAAACATCAAGCAGTTGCTTCGAATTATTGTAACTACGTGTCCTTGCATCATTAATTCGTCAAGATATTCCTGACATTCTGATTCTAAGTTAATTTCATCAAGATTTCTTTTAAAGAAAACAGTATATTTACAGAAAAACATTGTACATGTTCATTCTTTAAAAAATTTTGGCATATTTTATAAAGTAATATTAAAAATTTTGGTTGCAATTCATGAATTCGTGTTTCTAATGATTGAAAATGTGCATTAAATTTGTTAAAAAAATATCTAAAATATACTGTAAGAAAAGAAAATAAGCTTATGTCTCTACATTATCCATTATAAACAATAAATCTTTGGCAGGATCTGCTTTTTCGCTTACAATTATTTCATAAAGAAAGTATCTTATTGTATCCCAATATTCTAGAAGTCTTTTAACACAAAAATAGCGAGAAAACCATCGCGTATTTCACATAATTTTAATATTTTAAGACTTTTTTCTTGAAAACATTCATAAAATTTAGTGAATACAGCTGATTTTGGACTGCTTAACATATCTAGCAAACTTTTTAATAAATTCCTCGCAAAAATCGAATATTTTATTGCACGCAGTATTTGCTACTAACGCGGAGGAATGACAAGGGCATTTAGTACGAGAATGTTAGTAAACGCGGATATACTTGTTTCAATTTTTTTCTAAACAAGAAATGTTTCCCTGTCGTGATAGACGCATTATCGCATGACAAGGCAATAATATTTGTAAATGATATCTAATGTCCATTTCATTTCTAAATGCTTCATACAACTTTTCTGCGCTGCAATCTCTAGCATCAGTATCAATTAATTTGACTAATTGCGTTCGATTTTCTAATGTATCGAACAAGAAAAGTCCATCCATTTGTCATTACAAATATCAGATGTTTCATCGATATATTGTAAATTTTGTGTTCTGAATATTGTTCATAACACGTTCCGTTTCAACTAGACTCAAAACATTTGTAATATTGTATAATATTTGTACATTTTTTACAATTCATTTTCATGCTTTGTAATACATTAGAATTCTTTCCAATATATTGGAAGAAACTAAAAATCTCATTTGCAATTGTATGAGCAATATTTTTTTCCGTGATTAATGTGGCAAATCTTATTTCTGCTTCTTTTATACGCTTTTCGAATAACAAAAGCGATTCATTATTTTGTAAATTTACATTTTCATTCGATTCACTCGTTTCAATAAAAGAACTTTTACAATTGTTTACATGTGTTTCGGATTCTGCGTGACAATAGATGTGAGATAAATGAACAGTAAGATACTTGTCACAGATTAAATAATAAAATAAGTTTTCATCATGTGGCGCTTCACGTAACCAACATTTGAACTGCTCAAAATATAATCATTTCTTTTTAAATGTTGATGTATTGTTACATTTTTTAATTGAAGTATCGTTAATAGATGATGAATGAATTGAAGTATCGTCATTAGTGGACAATGTATTCTTTTCGAGATTATTTTTATGACACGCAGAATTCATGTCGCGAAACATGTATTAAATCGCATGAATGTGCAATAATTTTACTGCACACATTGCAGTAATACATACTGCTATCAAATGATACTTCGCGTATCCAAAATTTATATCTTTCGTCTGTAAGCCAAGCTTTTGAAAAACTTCACTTACGTTTTTTAGTTCGTCACACATGTCTCTATATTGCTATGCTAACTAAATATATAAACTAAATATATAACTAAATATTTAAATATGCAATGTATTATCTGTATATTGTGTGAAATTCCACCTTACCTTCAATATTACAGCTAATATTGAAAATGATGTGGCGATACTGCTTGCAACCATGCGAGCAAAAATCAACAATAATATATAGTGCATCGTGGCATCGTTTTGCGGCAAAACCTGGATGCTTATTTATTAGTTCGCGAACACGACTCACATATACATGCATATACCGCGTGGAGGAGCTGTACGAAGTAAACGAAAGAAGACGACAACGCGATGGAAGGTTAGTGCAATTTATTATTTTAACGTAAGATTGAATATCGAAATTACTTTGATAATAAGTACAAAATATCCGATATTCGGTATTATCCGACACTTTTTTACTATACGACCAGATAGTCGGATATCATTAATATCCGAGAATGTATCCGGTTGAAATTAGATATCATCAAATTGTTGATCTTTTCTCTACAAATTTTAGAAACAAGTATGCATATTGCATATTCATGATGCTATAATATCTTATACATTGTTGTAAAATTATAATTTTTTTCTCTATAGCCTTTTTCTTAGAAAACATTTTCTCGGTATCCAGTCGGATATTCGGAAAATGTAAAATATCCGACTCAAAGAAATTGCCTTCTCAGATATTCGATATCCAGTAATTCGATTTCCGGTAATTTTAGATGTCATGCATCTCTAATAATAAGTCTGAACTGTTCATATTTATTATAAATATAAATGAAAATTGGTATACTATAATTAAGGTAGCTAGATGATTGGGATTTCCCGTAAATTACCAGATATATATAATTTTAATGAAATCTTAGGTTTCATCTCACATTTTCAACTCATTTTTTAGGATCGCAACCGTCGGCACTTACATTTAAGATTTATAGACAATTATTCATACTCAACTTTGTGCATTGTGGCATCACCGAGTTTTCTTAAAAGATTTTTTTGTAAATAATTATAAAAATTTTTTTAAATAATATATAAGTTCTATAGTTTTCGACTTGCCTTTTTATTTAAAAAAAAAAAGTTATTTTACTTATTATAAAATGCCATAAAAAATTACTGGTATTATAATTTATGTGGATACATTAATACAAGAGGCTTAACTCAAATAATTTATAAAAATCTCTTTTTCAACTATCAGGTATGTCCTGGGAATATTGGTATTAAACTTGGCAATCCTATATATAATATATATATATATATATATATATATATATATATATGTATATATATATGTATATATATATATATGTATATGTATATATATATATATATATATTGCAACCACAATCACGAGCGTGGCGCAACTTCGTAGCACATTCACAGCTAAGGTTCTCGTAGGCGATCGGATGCCGGGTGGCGTTAAACGAAACGTGACAAAAATTGTGTCTTCCCGCAACCGCTCTTAAGGGCGGCACATAATTACAAAACGATAGTTGGGCGCCAGGCACGAGCGAGCGTGCCACTCTTTCCAGAAATTACGCGATATTTTCTTTATGCTATTTTAATGAGCTGCGAATGTCGACGGGCTCTCAACCGGTAGCTCAGCCTCGGAAATGGCAGAGGGGGCGGTTCGTGGTCGAGGATAGCAGATCGTTTGGAGGAGCGAATAGGAGCGAGAATAAAGCACACACGAATTTAACAGTAACAAAAGTAACAAATATATTAAATGAGTCTTCGTGGCCTCGAGGCGCCTATCTCGCCGTCCTTGTAGCGCAGAGTGGCCTTCCCCGTCATGTCATGCCGACTCTCTATCCGCTTTGCGCCTGAAAGAGGGTGCGATAAAAAATGCTTTGCGACAATAAAAAAAAAAGCGTAACGGTGCGGAAAGGATATCACCTGCGTGTGACCCGGGGCCAGGTATTATCGTGCCCTCCGGCGGGTCTGTCCTCAGCGGTCGTCTCTAGACTCTCAATCCTTGTCGTTCTTCCTCCTCTTCTCCCCGGTGAGATTGCGTCACTCCGCCAAGGTCGCGGGAGTCGCCGGCCTCTGTAACCCTCGGTACGGGAATACACCGAAACGGGAAAATAAAAACGGCAGCGCGGAACGCGTAAGATACACGAACGACGACGCGGGAAAAGCGCAGGTGCGTCCGCCCCCAAAATGTGAGAGGACCCAGGACACTATACTGCACTATTCGGTCAGGCCATGCGGCCCTTGTGACGGACGGAAAACATCACGTCGCAATATATATATATATATATATATATATATATATATATATATATATTAGGTGTACAATTTTGCTTCCGCCGTTTTCCTATAGTAGATGACTTTAGCGGTAAATGATGGTCGAAATAAATAGATCATAAACGTCATATAATAAACTTGGGCATTTGTCAACATAACCCCATAGAAACATTAGTCGATTTGTGTCTGCATCATAAAGTTATTCTCGATTGAAAATGTCAGTTTACGAGCCAAATTCTCGTCATTTACGGAAGGTTTTAATTTTCCGCTTCAATATGAAGAAATCTGCGGCTGAGACTCATCGAATGCTCTCAAATACTTATGGTGAGGCCGCTATTAGTGAAAGAACGTGTCGTGAGTGGTTTCAACGCTTCAAGAACGGTGATTTTGACGTCGAAGATCGGCATAGCGGTGGAAGAGAGAAGGTTTTCGAAGATGCAGAATTGGAGACATTACTTGATCAAGACTCGTGTCAAAATCAAGAAGAATTGGCACGATCATTGGGAGTGACTCAACAAGCCATTTCAAAACGCTTCAAAGTCATAGGAATGATTCAGAAGCAAGGAAATTGGGTGCCGTACGAGTTGAAGCCGAGAGATGTTGAATGGCATTTGTTTGCTTGTGAACAGCTGCTTGAAAGGCAAAGACGGAAGGGATTTCTGCATCGCATTGTGACTGGGGACGAAAAATAGGTTCATTACGATAATCCCAAGCGCAGAAAATCATGAGGAATTCCCGGCCATGCTTCGACGACCAAATCGAATATTCACGGCTCCAAGGTCATGCTCTGTATTTGGTGGGACCAGCTCGGCGTAGTGTATTATGAGCTGTTAAAACCTGACTGAAACAATCATAGGCAATCAGTATCGAACGCAATTGATGCGTTTGAGCTGAGCATTGAAAGACAAACGGCAATATAACGAGAGACATGATAAAGTGATTTTGCAGCATGACAATGCTCGACCCCATGTTGTGAAAGTGATCAAGACATACTTGGAAACGTTGAAATGGGAAGTCCTACCCCACCCGCCGTATTTTCCAGACGTTGCTCCCTCTGACTATCACTTGTTTCGATCAATGGCACACGACCTGCTGGCTGACCAGCACTTCCAGTCTTATGAAGAAGTAAAAAATTGGATCGATTCGTGGATCGCCTCAAAAGATGATCAATTTTTTCGCGGGATTCGTATGCTGCTCGAAAGATGGGAGAAAGTAGTGGCCAGTGATACTTTGAATCATAAATCTATAATCAGTTTTTTACAATAAAGCCTCGAATTTCGGAAAAAACGGCGGAAGCAAAGTCGCCATCCTCGCCATCACTGAGAACGTAAATCGTCTCAGCCTTCTTCTTACTGACGGTGAAGACGACGGATAAGAGCGACTTCGCCGAGCCGTAACGATTGCCAGCCTCCAGGTTTTCTGAACAGCTGACGTCCTTAACACCCGTTTCTTTTGACTCGCTTCGAGATGTGGATTCGGCGGTACTGCGCACATTATTCGCGCGATCGCTAATGACCGATGTCTTATCTGCATCCGATTCCTGATCTCTCATTTCGACGTCTTGAATGAATTTACCTTGCTGACTGAGACCGGATTCATTAGGTCCCTATCCTAAGGCGAAGCACACTCTTCACTTTATTGTTTGTCATTTTTTGTTGATCCATTTCCCGCGGTGGTTCCATTCCCTGGCGTCAGCCAGGGTGTACCATCACTCATCCAAAAACATTACTCGGACGGGACCCTGAGATCCCCGAGGAGCTGACATATAGCGCAGGCACCCGGAATGTTACATCGGATACATGGACCTCCGAGCCTCCTACTTATCGTGGGTGGGACAAATTCCAGACTTCCACGGGTTTCAGGGGTCCCTCGACTATGAGGGCACCGTCACGGGTGGCGCCATCCAGGGGAGCAAGGCTGCCTCACAAGGGGAACAAAAAGAGATTTGGAGCAAAAGACTTCCTCTAAAGGGGCGACCACTAGATCGCTGCACTTGATAGTTTACACAGGTTCACTGTTCTAGAGAGTTGGCGGTACGCGTGCCATCTCCGATTATTTTATAGTAGAGTGAAATAGAACCTCTACTATAGAGGCAGATGCCTATGTTGGCAGAAACGACTATCCCCGCCCACAGGTACCAGCGGCAGCATTTGGTTTCACGCATCCAATGGAATGAGTCCTGAAGGGACTTTACTGCTGCCAGCCGGATCCCTCCAAGCGAAAGGAACGGAGCGAGCCCTTTTTTAGGAGGCGCCCAGGAGTAGAGCATCGTACGAGCGATATTTACTTTCCTACCGGTCAGGCCATGCCATAGGTTCGGGGATGCTCCCGCCATGCTGCAGGACCACCTCCGAGTCGCGTCCGTACTTGGTAGTTTATACGGGAGAAAGACGAACCCCTGTTCGACCGTAGGTACTTCCGGAATCGGTCCCTTGCTACCGAAGACCTCTTTCCCTGCCATTCGGATATTATCCAGGGGAAGGCAGTACACCTGTTCGATGATGTGTGACATCAGCATCGGTGCAGCGCCTATTCACCATCTCTACCTGCGTCCTTGCATCCGAGTTTTTAAGCTGAGGGAAATGCAGACTTCTGTTAGCCGACGTGTGTCATCGAATTCTCAGGAACGACTCGCGAACTTCTACGCGCACTCCTAGAAGAGTCGCGATTATCCGTCTCCATCTACCCGGCTACCTCTGGTTTTATTAGGTTATATTAGGCAGAAGCGAGGTACATCCTCTACGTTGAGGTACTCTCAAGTCTCTCGCACGCCACAAGAACCGTAGGCACTAAGGCGATTCCGACCCCTTCATTTTTTGCGTGCCTTCTCACTCTCTAGAAATCCTCGTCCCAGCCAAACGGACCTTCACGGCTCAGCTCTCCTCGCTACCATTCCGATTTTATCAAGGAGGAATCATACCCCTGCTGGCCGATGTGTGTCAACTGCAACCTATGACAGAGCCGGTGACGATCCACTTCCACCTACCCGTGTCTCCGTCTTCGATTTTATACAGGGCAAGATGGACTCCTGTTATCCTGTACCGACGCGCGCGATAGCTAAGGAGGAACGAATCTCCTGTTTGTATGAGTCCACTCCTCACCCACCTAACCTATGCTGGGACCTGAGAATGTGTCGCGACGCGACTTAATGTCCGAGCGGTCGTATTCTTCGGTGATACGACTACTCGACGCGACTCGCCTCTAAATTGATGACAGGGTGAGGGAGAATCTTATTTTGTGTCTAGGTGTTACAGCCTAGCCGCTTATCCGACCCTACTTTTCGGAGCTAACGAGGTGTACGCGCCTGTGCCTTCATCCGCAGATTTGCAAGGAGAAAAGGAACTCGTGGCCAAGTGGCCTATCTTCATGTTTTTGCAGGGTAAGGGCAAGCCCTGGCTCTAGCGGCTCGGGATTCAGCGCATGTTTTCCCTGACCTACCTCTCGCGTGTCTCTGCTGAACCGAGCCCTTGTTTGGTTTTTTGCAGGGGGAAAGAAAATTCCTGACCAATTGGTCTCATCTTCCTATTCTCATCTTCCGATTATTTTGCAGGGGAGAGGCGGTCCTTGACCCTAGTTGATTTTTACCCGGGTCCCTACCCGTGCCGCACGTCCGAATTTATTACCGGGCGACGTGCTATGTCCGTTGAGGCAATGTAGGTTTGAGATGAGCGATCCTTTCCCTTCCCAGCTTTCGCCTACCCGGGCGCGATGCAAACTATCCACCCGGCGATGCCCGCCTATCCCGTGTATCGCGCCGCTAGACACCCACTAAACGCCGACGGTCTTCGGCTCCCGCGGTGCATATAATCCCTTTCTATTCCTTCATAACGCTCTCCCAACGGAACGCGCGAGAATCCCCCGGTCTGTAACGAATCACTCCGGAAGCCCATTAGAATTTCCGGTCGAGGCGCACCGGAATGCCTGCAGTAGCCAGTGTTACTGTGGGTACTTTATTCGAAAATGCTCACCTCCCACCCCTCCTTAACTGAAGCGGTGCCCCGGCCCGCCACACACCGGAGCAAGTCCGACGAGGGGCTCGGCGTGAGAAGCACTCCATGGGAGGCACAGTACTGGTTTACGGTATCCTTTTGGATTTACGGTTTTCCTTCCTTGGCATCTGCACCACGTCACATCGCCAGGAACCCCAGCAATGGGCAGCGCGCCTGCGGGAACACCCATGCAAGGGGCAAGGAATTGCGACACAAGTGCCAGTTTCGCCCTAACGGGCGTTTTAAGTCAGGGGCCTTCCCTTTACGGCTCTTTGAGTTCAGTTATCCGAAGATAATCGTGCTCTAATAGACCGGTTCTCTCTCTAGTATCCGCGCTCGCTTATTCACAGGTAACCGCCGCTTCCGCAACTTGAGGGTGCGCCCAGTGGCGTTAGCCAACGTCAGAATTCGCTCCCGGTCGGTCCAAAACCATTCCGGAGGGCCCCAGGTTATTAAAACATCTAGCGAACAGCGATTACACTGTCGGTCAGACTGGCTCATTGCAGGCCGCCAAGTTCAGCGGCCAGTGGTGACCTGCGCCGACCCTACCTCCTACCAAGAAGTGGTAGGGAAGGCAAGATCCTCGATCTCCCTCAAGGACGTGGGGATCGAGGATCTCCGTCCCAGGAGGGCCATCACAGGGACCCTTATTTGGGAGATCCGGGGCCCGGAGAGTCGAGTCAAGGCGAACGCGCTGGCCGAGAGGCTGACGGCCGTCTTCGCAAACAGGGACGACGTGAGGGTGTCCCGCCCATCGAAGACGGCCGAGATCCGGGTCACCGGACTCGATGATTCAGCCACCCCCACCGAGGTGGCACAGGATCTGGCGAGGGCCTGCAAGCGACTCCCACCGAAATTTAAGGTGGGAGAAGTCAGCAGGGCTCCCAACGGGCTGGGCACCTGGGTGCGGTGCCCCGTAGAGGCGGCCAAACAATTAGTGGCCGCCTCACGAGTCAAGGTGGGGTGGTCGAGCTGCAGGGTGGCCCTGCTGCCGGCCCGGAGCCTCCAATGCTTCCGGTGCTTGGAAGCTGGCCATGTCCAGGCCAAATGCACAAGCACCGTGGATCGCTCCGGGTGCTGCTACCGGTGTGGGGGCATCGGCCACGCGGCGAGAGAGTGCCGCGCTAAGGTCGATTGCCCCGCGTGCCGCGAACTCGGCCGCCCCTCGGGGCACCGCATCGGCGGCGCCGGATGCGCCGCCGCTAAAGCGAAGGGCAAGAAGGGGGGGCAGATGCCCAGTGGCCCCTCACTGCCGTTGCGGGACAGCCCCCCGCGGCGGCAGCGACCACCGCAGAGACAACGTCGGCCGTAACAGTGGCCGACATTGAGATGGCCGTCGTGGAGGAGTCACCCCCCACGGCGGTCGCAGACGTGGCCGACAAATCCAACGTCGGTGGGGGCGAGGAACGAGGTAACAACAATTAATGTCCCTCGTCCTCGCCCAGGTTAACCTCAACCACTCGGCCGGGGCGCAAAGCATGCTAATGCAGTGCCTTGCCGAGTGGGGGGGTGGACTGGCCATCGCCGCAGACCCATACCATATCCCGGAGAGTCACCCCAACTGGGCGGGGGACTCCCTGGGACGGGTGGCGGTGGTCAGCCGGCACGCGCGCGACACCCCGCCGATGATTCCAATATCGGCGGCGGAGGGGTTCGCTCTGGTAGAGTGGGGGCCCATCGATGTAGCGGGGTGCTACTTCCCTCCTCGACTAACGAGGAGGGAATATGAGGACGCCCTGGAGTCTCTGGGGGAGCACATCAGACGACGCTCCCCCAGGCCAGTACTGGTGGGTGGGGACTTCAACGCCCATGCGTTAGAGTGGGGTTCCCCATTCACCGACTCCAGGGGTGACAGCACCCTGCTGTGGGCGGCGAGGCACGGCCTAGTCTTGTTAAATAGAGGCCGTGCCAGTACCTTCGTGGACGCCCGGGGGGAGTCCATTGTCGATCTGACGTGGGCGACCCCGCGGCCAGGATACGTGGTTAGCACGTGGACGCCAGCTCCTTAGGAGAATTGTCGGATCATCGTCTGATCCGCATGGAGCTGGTGTCCACCCCCACGGAGGTGTCGATAAGACGCCACCTACATGAGAAGGAACGTCGATGGGCCCTGCGCAAGTTGGACCCCGGCGCCCTCGAAGTGAGCCTCCTCTCCTCCACGTGGCCGGAACCCAACCAGGCCCGCTCGGTGGAGGAGGAGGCCGAATGGCTCGGGGACGCCTTGTCGCGCGCGTGCGACGCGTCGATGCCCCTCTGCTATCCTGTCGCGAGGAGGGCAGTCTACTGGTGGTCCCAGGAGATAGCTGAGCTACGACGGGCCGCCGTAGCTGCCCGACGGAGGTTCACCCGCCGCAGACGACGGGGCACCGACGAGGAGGTGAAAGTGGCCGCCGAGGCGCTCCGTGAAGCAAGGAGCGCCCTTAGAGCGGCCATTAGGAGGGCGAAGGCCGACGCTTGGCGCGACCTCGTCTCCTCCCTTGACAGGGATCCGTGGGGGAGGCCCTATAAAATTGTGACGAAGCAATTTCGTCCGTGGGCCCCCCCGATAACGGAAACCCTGGACGCTCAGTTTCTGGAGGATGTGGTGGCCGCCCTCTTTCCCAATAGGGAAAGGGAAATACCGAAGAGGGTCGGCCCCCCGTCCGAATGGACGGAGGAGCTGGGCGTCACCCGGGAGGAGATGGTGATGGCCTTCGCCCGCCTCAAGGGGAGGCCGCGGGCGCTTGGACCCTCTGGTGTACACGGAAGGGTCTGGCTCGCCGCGGCTCCCATAGTGGGCAACCGTCTGAGGCGGCTCTTCACGAGCTGCCTCAGAGACGGCATATTTCCGAGGCCGTGGAAAAGGGCCAGGCTTGTCCTCCGTAAAGAGGGCAAGTCAGCGGAGAGTCCCTCCGCTTATAGGCCGTTATGCCTGTTGGACGATGCGGGGAAATTGCTGGAGCGAGTCATCGCTGCCCGCATCGTCCGGCACCTGTCCCGGGATGGTCCCAATCTATCCCGCGGTCAGTATGGCTTCCGAGAGGGTCTATCGACTATCGACGCCGTCAGGCAAGTCAGGGCCCTCACGGAGCAGATGACCGCGGGAGGGGAGGTGGTATCCCTTGACATCGCCAACGCCTTTAATAGCATCCCATGGGGTCGGGTAGTGGGGGCGATGAGAGGACATCACCTCTTGCCCTCCTACCTGGTCGCTATTATAGAGGACTATTTCCGGGACAGGCAGCTGGAGTTCCATAACAAAACGGGACTCCAGCAGCGGAGGGACGTGTCGTGCGGCGTTCCACAGGGGTCCGTGTTGGGACCCCTACTCTGGAACGTCACATACGACTACGTTCTCCGCGCGGCTCTACCCCCCGGCTGCCACGTCGTTTGTTACGCGGACGTTGGTGGTGGTCGGGGCCACGACCTGAGGGAGAGCCGTCGGTACGGCAAACGTCGCAGTGGCGTGCGTGGTCGGCTCCATTAAGGAGTTGGGCCTGAGGGTGGGCCCCGCTAAATCGGAAGCTCTTTTCTTCCACGATGGAAAGAGCGGGATGCCCCCTCAGGCACATATAGTGGTGGACGATGTCCGCGTCCCGGTGAGGCCAACGATCAAATATCTGGGCCTCACCGTGGATGGTCGCTGGGGCTTCGTCGAACACTTCGACGAGCTAGCCCCGCGGTTGGGCCGCCGAGCAGACGCTCTGCTCGGCCTCATGCCCAACCTCCACGGTCCGAACGGGTCAGTCAGGCGGGCTTATATGCACGCCGTCCTGTCCGGGGCCCTTTATGGGGTCCCGGTATGTAGTGGGAAGGCCCTGGCCAGCCGCCGAATAAAGCAGAAGTTGCACAGCGTGCAACGGCGGCTGGCCTTGCGCATCTGTAGGGCCTACAGGACGGTGTCGTACGCCGCCGCCATGGTCCTCGCGGGGATCCCCCCTGCCGAGTACGTGGCCGACGCCCTGGCGGAAACCTTCGCCGGGGTGAAGGCCATTCGGCGTCGGGGGGGGATCGTTACCCCGAGGACCACTGACCGACTGAGAAGGAACGCCCGTCGGCGGGTCTTCGAAGAGTGGCGCTCCACTCTCGAAAATGACCCGCCGACAACGGGCGCTCCGACCGTGGAGGCCATCCTCCCCTGCCTCGAGGAATGGGTAGGCAGGGGATGGGGCGGACTATCGTTCCACGCGACGCAGGTGCTCACCGGACACGGATGTTTCGGGAAGTACCTGTGTCGCATAGGTAAGGAGCCGACCACTTGTTGTCACCACTGCGACGGGGACCGGGACACCGCGCAGCATACGCTGGAGACCTGCCCGGCTTGGGCGGGCGAGCGCGGTGTCCTGGTCCGTGAGATAGAGGAGGATCTCTCCCTGCCTGTCGTGAAGGAGATAGTCGGCAGGGAGAGTGCTTGGAGGGCCTTCTCCTCCTTCTGCGATCGGGTGATGTCGCAGAAGGAGGAGGCTGAGAGGCAGAGGGAGAGGGCACCGGGAGGTCGGGGCCTTCTCCCGCCCCCGCCGCCTCCGGGTGGCGGGGCTGACGGGGGGGAAGGAGATGCGAGGGTGGCGTTGGGGGTCAACGCGGGCGCCGGCTCCAGCCGGATCGCTCGCGTCCCGGGTCACCCCTCGCGCGTACCCGCCGCCGGGACCGCCCCACGGGGCGAGAACGACGGCGACCTCCTTCCCCATAGATGAGAGGAGTGAAGAGGAGGACGGTGGGGTGGGAGTGTCGGGGTCAGTGAACCCTCCACCTCCGCCGCCACCATCATCAGCGACGGCCCCGCGTCTCGGACGCGGGGCGCAGTGAAGCAGCGGCGGATCGCCGACCCTAGGGTCGATCCGCCGCCGGAAACAGGATGACCCTCCGCGTGCGCGGGGTGCAGTGGCTCATCATCCTCCGGCCGCGTCGAATGCGCGACCGGGCGGGGAGCCCTGCGCCGCCGCGCGCGGGGGGTGCGCCGCGAGACTTCCTCTCGCGGCGCCGAAGCATGAGGGGCGCCAAACTTCTGATTGGCGCCCCTCGGGGGGCTGGGGATCGCGGCGGGAGCCGTGATCTCCAACTCCCGCCCCCCAACATCAACTGGGGCGGCGGGCGCAGGGGGTGGTGTCCCCCCAGTGCCCGAATAAAGTCGAAGGTGCCAAGCACCGCCCGGGGTCACGTCGTCTCTCAGACGACGCCATAAAAATTCCCGGGCGGGAATAGAAGTCGGCAATAAGCCGACTGGCCTGAGGGACTCCCAGAAGTATGCTGCACGCATTCCTGGGAGTCCCTCATGCAAGGCCAGGTAAGGACACTCGGAGGGGTTTTAGTGGGTGCAAGCCCCACATAACCCCGGGCTCTCCCCCGAGGCTCGGGGTATGCGTCAGGCATTTCCCCTCCGTTATAAAAAAAAAAAAAAAAAAAAAGACTGGCTCATTGCAACAAGTTGTGTGAAAAATGTATAGCAAAAATGTACACAATCAAAAATAATTGTGATGAACTCAAAATATTAGACCATAAACAGAATATTCACACTGTATCTCCAAATCTAGTGACAATCACAGATTTTTTGCATGATTGACTGACTGATCGATTGATTGACTGACTAACTGATTGACTGGCTAACTAAATGTCTGTAACTTTTATTATATACATTTGATAAATATTAAACATAATACCATACATGGTTTATATCAAGCGGTTGTAATTTGATGGAATCGCACAATTCGTGGATAAATAAAAAGCGATGTTTGATATATATATATATATATTATATATATAACTAAAATATATATATATATATTTACTTATTTATTCAAATAAAACTACAATAATAATAATCATAATAATCATATAAATTACATTAATATGTATAAAAAAAGATGTAAAAATGTACATGCACGCACGCACGGACGCACGCACGCACACATTACAATGGTATCCGTCAATGCCCCCACGGCAACGTCTCCGTCGAGTCTTGTACGACATATCGTTTGTCGTCATATGGGCTCAAAGTGATTTTCGATTCTGGGATATCGTGTATCCCTTATGTAATCGTATACACGATTGACGCATCATTTCAATCTCTTCGTTCAAACATTGTGTGTAATCATCGAATGTTATCATTCGCGCTACGACGTTATTCTTTACGGTTTTCCGCCTTTTTAATATCCTTATTGCCATCAATTCTTACAGTACATCTTCGCTCTGAGTCTCACGAATTCGGTCATTATCATACCGTTGTTCTTATTTTTCATCAGGTCGGATACTGTCTTATTCGCAAGAGACATACCGTACATGTTGTCCATTGAATAATCGCTCGTGTCGAATCTAGCGATATCGCGTTTCACCATCTTGTAAATGTCCTCGCACTCGACGCGGTATATAAGGCACTGTTCGTGTCGGTGTACATGATCTTGCATTTATCGCGATACATCGGTGACATGTACTCGTGGTGAAACTCGTACAAGTAGACTTTCGATGTGTCGAGTATATACATATCCACGTAAATCGACTTGTTGAACTTCACCTCGAGTTTGCGCAATTCGATCAAATTTTTCGCAAAGACGCTACGACTGTGGAAATTCTGTTTCGTGATCATTGCCTCCACGCCGTACCTTTCGTCTCATTATGTTATTAATTGTATGTTTACATGATTTCAAACGTTTTCCATAGTTTTGTCAAATATCGCATTGTTCATTAATTTATATAAATTTTTCTCGAAATCGTTTTTCGCGCGCGTTCTAAACTGTGTATTAAGTTCAATGTAATCACGGAGCCAGGCGAATTGAGCGAATTATAACGCTTGATGAATCTTTGTTACGCAAAGACCGTGATGAGTACATTGCTGCAGATTACGATAGTGAATGCTGTAATGTTGTTTAACATATAGTATTGCCAGAAGTTTATCCTCGCGCTTGCCAGACGGCTTATCGCGCATTGAGCAGAAAGATAGGTCAGTGTGTCGGTTGTGTAGATGCTGTGGATACTTGAGATCAACCTCGAGAATATAACTGATGGGCGAATCCGGAGCGATCGCGCTCGCGTAAAAATTCGCAGCGTCTTCGATCCATCGAAATATGGCGTGCGAATGATAGCGATTGACACATCGCCCATTCGTGCTGATTATTCACGTACATAAGATACGGAGTACATAAGATACGACGATGGTTTCGACGAGTCATACGAACGCATGTACTTATCATTAGCCTGCGTGTATTTATCTGAACATTGACTGAGACCATCGCGGTCGACGAATCATAGACCATATCGATGTCGGTGAGTAAATCTTACGCGCGTATATTTCAGAATGGCGTCCCACGTGAAACCCGGCAAGGTATAGTAATGCGCAGGATCGAGACACAACTTTCGAGGAAATTTTTGAAAATAACAAGACATGAGTTTTCAAGTACAGATCACTGTATTCACCGAGCGTTCGAATAGAGAATCGCTGCCAGATGTTCGCGGCGTGAGCGTAATTCATTTTATGTATATTTATATACGTATTTTATATCTGTACATAAACTATCTGTACCAAAACAAAGATGGAATGGATAATAAAAAATATATTTTATATGATTATATTGTTACGTCCAAGCTCCAGGATTTTTGGACGAAAGAAGGAATTAAGAATGGAGGAGGCTAGGGAAGAACGCAATAGAAGCTACTTTTGTGGTTATCGCTCCGAAGACGCGCACAAGTCAGAAGCACTTTAATGGGTCCCAGATGTGAGTCAACTCGACACTATTACCCAATTTGTGACAGTGCATCCGTCGATCTTCTTTTTAGATCAAGAAACTTAATTCTTTTGACCAGGGGTAAGGCCAGTACGATCCTTGGAAAGACGGAACGAATTGGAAGAGCGCCGAAATAAATGATAATCACCTTCCTTTTATAAAAGATTGTTGGTTATATTTGTGTGTGTGCGTGTGTGTGTGTTTATGTGGGGTGTGATCAAAGAGAAGTAGGACTTTGCAGATTCGGCGAGGCTTTCAAGTGATTTCAAGATCTCATCGAAGGGTCTGTTGTCCTCAAAAGGGACGGGGAAGAAAGAGGGAGGAGCAATTGCGGGGTATGGGGAGTCTATCAGGATAGGAGAGTAAGATGGGGAAGGAAATTCGAAATTTAAGGATGGAAGAGATGGAGGATCGTCCTCGGTTAAATCCATCTCAGGGATCGCTGAGGGCTTCTCTCGAATTATTGCTTTTTTATGGGCCTTCTCCAGCTGACTACGACCCTCTCGGAGATGAAAGTTCCCGACTAAATTTTGACAATTATCGGGATACCCCTTTTTTTTAGTGCTTCAATCTTAGTACGCTTCCTTCGATCAGTCCGATGGCGATTGCGCTTTACCAACTACGTTAGAAGTTTTCCTTTTAATTTAAGGAGTTATGGTATCAAAATTGATGAAAATATTCGCATTGGAAAGGATAAGTGAGAAAAAAGAAAAAGAAAAAAAATGAAATGAAGAGATTTGAATCACTTGAAACACCTCATCGCTTCAAGTAATAATAGAGACCGAGAAATGAGTGAATTACTCAAAGCGTTCTACCGTTCCAAGTAATCCGACGAAAGAGAGAGAGAGAGAGAGAGAGAGAGAGAGAGAGAGAGAGAGAGAGAGAGGATTTACAAGAGCGTTTTATCGCTTCATTTAATCGGAAAGAATGAATATGAAGTGTTCTATCGCTTCAAATAAATGAAATAGTAAAGAGAGGTAACCACTCGAAACGGTTTATTGCTTCAAGTAATTACGAAAGAGGAAAAAAAAGTGAGAAATTACGAAAACCGTTTTATCGATTCATGGAATCGGATAGAATGAGTATGAATCACTCGAAGCACTTTACTGTTTCAAGTATCAAGAAAGATAATAAGGAAATGTAATCACTTAAAGCGCTTTACCGCTGCAAGTAATCACAAGAAGCGCTTTATCGCTGCAAGTAATCACAAGAAGCGTTTTACCGCTTTATGTAATAAGAAGAATAAGTATAATCTGCTCAAAATGTTCTAGTAATTAATCGCTTCGAACAAATATGAAATGGAAAAGAATGGTTTTATGAGAAAGAGCTGGGAAATGGATGGGAGTGAAAAAACGGAAATTACCACGACGGTTCGTTTTGTACTAATAAAAAATGTTTTCGACGTATTGAAGAATTAATTACTCACTACTCATTACTCACTCTCTGCAGTTGAACGGGAGAACAACGGTAATGAATCCCTCAAGTTGTCTCCCGACTGTAGAACTGAACGATAGAAAAGAGTGGAGAAGTGATAGCAGGTGCTCTCGACAGTTATACGAGAGAATTGTGTAGTCCCATATGACTCCTATTAAGTACATTGACCATCCATACGGTGTGCAGGGCATATCCTTGCACAATAGTATCTAATATTAATTTTACAACTCTGATACTCATATACGGGTGTTCAAAAAGTCCCGGACCGGGTGAATAACTTGAAAAAAAAAAAGTTTTTGAAAAAACGCCGAAACACGTGAAACGATTTTTCAAAAAATCTATCTTTTGAGAGGGGTTGCGACCCCCGCCCCCAATGGGGCACGTGGGGCACGAGGGGGGTCGAAAATCTTAAATAGCAACATAGGTCAAGTGGGGGCTCATTTTAAAGGTCTTTTCGAGACGAATCCAAAACACTACGCAGGACTTTTTGCACATGAAACACACCGTATTTGTTGTCACACATGTACATCAATGGTCGCGTTTTTGAATGCCGATAAAGACACTTGAAGTCAAAAGTTCAAATCATTGAGTCATATTATTTTACACTTCATGTAACTTTCTTCCCTGATAAAGCTGTTTTGTCGTAGTTCATCTCTGTAATTTTGAAATCAAGCGTCTTTATCGCTGTTTTTGTGGTTATTTTCTTTTTCCTTCAACGTCGTGGATTTTTCCTACATTTAAGATAACATGATTCCTCTCACCTTAAAAATCAAATAACTCCGTCGAAAATGATCGCAGCGCCCTCTATGTGCAGTGTTTTGGATTCGTCTCGAAAAGACCTTTCAAATGAGCTCCCACTTGACCTATGTTACTGTTTAAGATTTTCGACTCCCCTCGTACCCCACGTGCCCCATTGGAGGCGGGGGGTCGCAACCCCTCTCAAAAGATAGATTTTTTGAAAAATCGTTTCACGTATTTCGGCGTTTTTTCAAAAAAAAATTTTTTTTTCAAGTTATTGAAAAGACCCGGTCCGGGACTTTTTGAACACCCTGTATATTCCAACGATGCCAGAGCTAACATTTCCGAAAATTAAAAATCTATTTCAAAATTTTTCCCAGGTGGATGCTACTATTTTTTCTATTCGTCTATAAGATTTAAAAATGAATATAAAGCTCCATTTATAAAGCTTGGTTGTCCCATCATTCCTCGTGCTATGGTATTAAGTACTGAGGGTCGTTCAGCTGGGAACATTATATGATCTCGTAGAATTTCTAAATCATTTTCTGAATAAATTCCACTCGTAGCGAGTGATCTAGGGCTGACAAATTTTCATGTTAATTTAATCATTGGTTTTAAAATAACAGGTGGTAATGTATCTACTGATCTAGATGCAAATCTGTACTATGAATCTTCTAGAAGATAAATAACAATAACCCGTTCGCAGAAGGAGGAGAATGTCTTCCAAGCTCTCTCCCCGCCGACTATCGCCCTAACGACAGCCGGCAGGAAAAGATCACCTCCAATCTCTTGGACCAGGACACCGCGCTCGCCCGCCCAGGCCGGGCAGGCCTCAAGCGTATGTTGCGCGGTGTCCCGGTTCCCGTCGCAGTGGCGACAACGCGTGGTCGGCTCCTTACCTATGCAACACAGGTACTCCCCGAAACATTCGTATCCGGTGAGCACCTGCGTCGCGTGGAACGATAGTCCGCCCTATCCCCTGCCCACCCATTCCTCGAGGCAGGGGAGGATGGCCTCCACGGTCCGGGCGCCCGTTGTCGGCGGGCTGTTCTCGAGAGTCACTCTCCAAAGACCCGCCGACGGGCGTCCCCTCTCAGTCGGTCAACGGTCCCCGGGGTTACGATCCCCCCTCCTCTCCGGCGTAGGTCTCCGCCAGGGCGTCGGCCACATATTCAACAGAGGGATCTCCGCGAGGACCATGGCGGCCGCATACGACACCGTCCTGTAGGCCGTACAGATACGGAGCCAGCCTTTCCTGTATACGGCGGCTGCCCAGGGCCCTCTCGCTCCATACCGGGGCCCCGTAAAAGGCCCCGGACAGGACGGCGTGCATATATGCCCGCCTGACCTCGTTCGGACCGCAGAGATTGGGCATGAGGCCGAGCAGAGCATCTGCCCCAATCGCGGGGCGAATCTAGCTCGTCGAAGTGCTCGACGAAGCTCCAGCGACCATCCAAGGTGAGTCCCAGATATTTGATAGTGGGCCCCACCGAGACCCGGACATCGTCCACCACGATATGTGCCTGAGGGATCACTCCGCTTTTTCCGTCGTAAAAGAATATTGCTTCCGTTTTTGCAGGAGCCACCCTCAGTCCCAACTTCCTTATGGAGTCGACCACGCACGCCACTGTGACGTTCGCCGTACCCACGGCTCTTCCCCAGGTCGTTCCCCCCGGCTACCACCAGCGTGTCGTCCGCGTAGCAGACGACGTGGCAGCCGGGGGGTAGGGCCGCGCCCTAAACATAGTCGTATGAGACGTTCCAAAGTAGGGGGCCCAGCACGGACCCCTATGGAACGCTGCATGACGTGTCCCTCCGCTGTTGGAGTCCCCGTTTATCGTGGAACTCCAGCTGCTTGTCTCGGAAGTAGTCCTCAACGACTCAGGTAGGAGGGCAAGAGGTCCTCTCATCGCCCCTACCACCTTTTTTTTTTTTTTTTTTTTTTGATAACGGAGGGGAAATGCCTGACGCATACCCCGGGCCTCGGGGGAGAGCTCGGGGTTATGTGGGGCTTGCACCCACTAAAACCCCTCCGAGTGTCCTTACCTGGCCTTGCATGAGGGACTCCCAGGAACGCGTGCAGCATACTTCTGGGAGCCCTCAGGCCAGTCGGCTTATTGCCGACTTCTATTCCCGCCCGGGGATTTTTATGGCGTCGTCTGAGAGACGACGTGACCCCGGGCGGTGCTTGGCACCTTCGACTTTATTCGGGCACTGGGGGGACACCACCCCCTGCGCCCGCCACCCCGGTTGGTGTTGGGGGGCGGGAGTTGGGGATCACGGCCCCCGCCGCGATCCCCAGCCCCCCGAGGGGCGCCAATCAGAAGTTTGGCGCCCCTCATGCTTCGGCGCCGCGAGACTTCCTCTCGCGGCGCACCCCCCGCGCGCGGCGGCGCAGAGCTCCCGGCCCGGTCGCGCATTCGATGAGGCCGGAGGATGATGAGCCACTGCACCCCGCGCGCGCGGAGGGTCATCCTGTTTCCGGCGGCAGATCGACCCTAGGATCGGCGATCCGACAACGCTTCACTGCGCCCCGCGTCCGAGACGCGGGGCCGTCGCTGATGATGGTGGCGGCGGAGGTGGAGGGTTCACTGACCCCGACACTCCCGCACACCATCCCACCGTCCTCCTCTTCACTCCTCTCATCTATGGGGGAAGGAGGTCGCCATCGTTCTCGCCCCGTGGGGCGGTCCCGGCGGCGGGTACACGCGAGGGGTGACCCGGGGCGCGAGCGATCCGGCTGAAGCCGGCGCCCGCGTTGACCCCCAACGCCACCACCCCTCGCATCTCCTTCCCCCTCGTCAGCCCCGCCACCCGGAGGCGGCGGGGGCGGGAGAAGGCCCCGACCTCCCGGTGCCCTCTCCCTCTGCCTCTCAGCCTCCTCCTTCTGCGACATCACCCGATCGCAGAAGGAGGAGAAGGCCCTCCAAGCACTCTCCCCGACTATCTCCTTCACGACAGCCGGCAGGGAGAGATCCTCCCCTATCTCACGGACCAGGACACCGCGCTCGCCCGCCCAAGCCGGGCAGGTCTCCAGCGTATGCTGCGCGGTGTCCCGGTCCCCGTCGCAGTGGTGACAACAAGTGGTCGGCTCCTTACCTATGCGACATAGGTACTCCCCGAAACATCCGTGTCCGGTGAGCACCTGCGTCGCGTAGAACGATAGTCCGCCCCATCCCCTGCCTACCCATTCCTCGAGGCAGGGGAGGATGGCCTCCACGGTCCGAGCGCTCGTTGTCGGCGGGTCGTTTTCGAGAGTGGAGCGCCACTCTTCGAAGACCCGCCGACGGGCGTTCCTTCTCAGTCGGTCAGTGGTCCTCGGGGTAACGATCTCCCCCCGAAGCCGAATGGCCTTCACCCCGGCGAAGGTTTCTGCCAGGGCGTCGTCCACGTACTCGGCAGGGGGAATCCCCGCGAGGACCATGGCGGCGGCGTACGACACCGTCCTGTAGGCCCTACAGATGCGCAAGGCCAGCCGCCGTTGCACGCTGTGCAACTTCTGCTTTATTCGGCGGCTGGTCAGGGCCTTTCCACTCCATACCGGGGCCCCGTAAAGGGCCCCGGACAGGATGGCGTGCATATAAGCCCGCCTGACCGACCCGTTCGGACCGTGGAGGTTGGGCATGAGGCTGAGCAGAGCGTCTGCTCGGCGGCCCAACCGCGGGGCTAGCTCGTCGAAGTGTTCGACGAAGCCCCAGCGACCATCCACGGTGAGGCCCAGATATTTGATCGTTGGCCTCACCGGGACGCGGACATCGTCCACCATTATATGTGCCTGAGGGGGCACCCCGCTCTTTCCATCGTGGAAGAAAAGAGCTTCCGATTTAGCGGGGGCCACCCTCAGGCCCAACTCCTTAATGGAGCCGACCACGCACGCCACTGCGACGTTTGCCGTACCGACGGCTCTCTCTCAGGTCATGGCCCCGACCACCACCAACGTGTCGTCCGCATAACAAACGACGTGGCAGCCGGGGGGTAGGGCCGCGCGGAGAACGTAGTCGTATGCGACGTTCCAGAGTAGGGGTCCCAACACGGACCCCTGTGGAACGCCGCACGACACGTCCCTCCGCTGCTGGAGTCCCGTTTTGTTATGGAACTCCAGCTGCCTGTCCCAGAAATAGTCCTCTATAATAGCGACCAGGTAGGGGGGCAAGAGGTGATGTCCTCTTATTGCCCCCACTATCCGGCCCCATGGGATGCTATTAAAGGCGTTGGCGATGTCAAGGGATACCGCCAACGCCACCTCCCCTCCCGCGGTCATCTGCTCCGTGAGGGCCCTGACTTGCCTGACGGCGTCGATAGTCGATAGACCCTCCCGGAAGCCATACTGACCGCGAGATAGAATGGGACCATCCTGGGACAGGTGCCGGACGATGCGGGCAGCGATGACTCGCTCCAGCAATTTCCCCGCATCGTCCAACAGGCATAACGGCCTATAAGCGGAGGGACTCTCCGCTGGCTTGCCCTCTTTACGGAGGAGGACAAGCCTGGCCCTTTTCCACGGCCTGGGAAATATGCCGTCTCTGAGGCAGCTCGTGAAGAGCCGCCTCAGACGGCTGCCCACTATGGGAGCCGCAGCGAGCCAGACCCTTCCGTGTACACCAGAGGGTCCGGGCGCCCGCGGCCTCCCCTTGAGGCGGGCGAAGGCCATCACCATCTCCTCCCGGGTGACGCCGAGCTCCTCTGTCCATTCGGACGGGGGGCCGACCCTCTCCGGTATTTCCCTTTCCCTATTGGGAAAGAGGGCAGCCACCACATCCTCCAGGAACTGAGCGTCCAGGGTTTCCGTTATCGGGGGGGCCCACGGACGAAATTGCTTCGTCACAATTTTATAGAGCCTCCCCCATGGATCCCTGTCAAGGGAGGAGACGAGGTCGCGCCAAGCGTCGGCCTTCGCCCTCCTAATGGCCGCTCTAAGGGCGCTCCTAGCTTCACGGAGCGCCTCGGCGGCCACTTCCACCTCCTCGTCGGTGCCCCGTCGTCTACGGTGGGTGAACCTCCGTCGGGCAGCTACGGCGGCCCGTCGTAGCTCAGCTATCTCCTGGGACCACCAGTAGACTGCCCTCCTCGCCATAGGATGGCAGAGGGGCATCGACGCGTCGCACGCGCGCGACATGGCGTCCCCGAACCATTCGGCCTCCTCCTCCACCGAGCGGGCCTGGTTGGGTTCCGGCCACGTGGAGGAGAGGAGGCTCACCTCGAGGGCGCCGGGGTCCAACTTGCGCAGGGCCCATCGACGTTCCTTCTCATGTAGGCGGCGTCTTATCGACACCTCCGTGGGGGTGGACACCAGCTCCATGCGGATCAGACGATGATCCGACAATTCGCCCCTACCACCTGGCCCCAACCTGGGACACTGTTGAAGGCGTTGGCGATGTCCAGGGACACAGCCAACGCCACCTCCCCGCCCGCGGTCATTTGCTCCGAGAGGGCTCGGACTTGCCTGATGGCGTTGATCGTCGACAAGCCCTCCCGGAAGCCGTACTGACTGCGGGATAGGTTGGGACCATCCCAGGACAGGTACCGAATGATGCGGGCAGCGACAATGCGCTCCAGCAATTTTCCCGCATCGTCCAGCAGGCAAATCGGCCTATAAGCGGAGGGACTCTCCGCCGGCCTGCCCTCCTTGCGTAGGAGGACAAGCTGGGCCCTCTTCCACGACCTGGGAAACTTTCCCTCCCTGAGGCAGCTCGTGAAGAGCTGCCTCAAGCGATCGCTCACGATGGGGGCCGCGGCGAGCCAGACTCTGCCGTGAATGCCGGAGGGTCCGGGCGCCCGCGGCCTCCCTCTCGGGCAGGCGAAGGCCTTCGTCATCTCCTCCCCGGTAACGCTCAGTTCCTCCGTCCATCTGGACGGGGGGCCGGCCCTCTCTGGGATATCTCTCTCCCTGTTGAGAAAGAGGGCGGCCACCACGTCCTCCAGGAACCGAGCGTCCAGGGTTTCCGTTATCGGGAGGGGCCCAAGGACAAAGTTTCTTCGTCACAATCTTGTAGGGCCTCCCCTACGGATTCCTGTCCAGAGAGGAGACGAGCTCGCGCCAGGCGTCGGCCTTCGCCCTCCTTATGGCCGCCCTAAGGGCACTCCTTGCGTCTCGGAGCGCCCCAGCGGCCGCTTCTTTCTCTGCGTCGGTGCCCCGCCTCCTGCGGCGAGTATACGTCCTTCGCAGCCACTGTGGCCCGACGTAGCCCAGCTAGCTCCTCGGACCACAAGTAGGCTGCCCTTCTCGCCACAGGACGGCATCGACGCGTCGCATGCACGCGACATAGCGTCCCCGAGCCACTCGGCCTCCTCCTCCACCGTGCGGACCGGATCACGTTCCGGCCAGGTGGAAGAGGAGGCCGAGTGGGCGAGGCTCACCTCGAGGGCGCCGGGGTCCGGGAGTTTTCGCAGGGCCCATCGACGTTCCGTCTCACGTCGGCGGCGTCTTCGTGACACCTCCGCGGGGGTGGACACCAGCTCCATACGGATCAAACGATGATCCGTCAGCTCTCCCAGGGAGCCGGCGTCCATGTGCCATCCTCGTATCTTGATGGCAGCCGCGAGGGTCGCCCACGTCCAGATCGACGATGGACTTCCCACGAAGGTGCTGGCACAGCCTCTGTTAAGTAGGACGAGGCCGTGCCTCGCCGCCCACAGCAGAATGCTGTCGCTCCTAGAGTTGGTGGATGGGGAACCCCACTCCAACGCGTGGGCGTTGAAGTCCTCACCCACCAGTGTAGGCCTGGGGGAGCGTCGGTGTATGTGTTTCCCCAGAGACTCCAGGGCGTCCTCGTATTCCCTCCTGCCTAGGCGAGAGAAGTAGCACCCCGCTACATCGATGGGTCCCCACTCTACCAACGTGAACCCTTCCCCCGCCGATATGGGAATTATCAGCGGGGTGTCGCACGCGTGCCGGCTGACCACCGCCATCCGACCCAGAGAGTCCCCCGTCCAGTTGGGGTGACTCTCTGGGGTGATTCGGTAGGGGTCTGCGGCGATGGCCAGTCCCCCCCCCCCTCTCACTCGGCGAGGCACTGCATGAGCATGCTTTGTGCCCCGGCTGAGTAGTTGAGATTCGTCTGGGCGAAGGACATTATTTGGTCCCTCGCTCCTCGCCCTCACCGACGGCAGCACCGTCAGCCATTTCACTGACCACCACGATGGCCATCTCAACGTCGGCCACGTCTACGGCCGACGACGTCTCCGCAGGGGTCTGCCCCGCGACGGTGGTGGGGGGGCCACTGGGCTTTTGACCCCCCTCTTTCCTTTTTCTTTGGCGGCGGCACATCCGCCACCGCCGATGCGATGCACCGAGGGGCGGCCGAGCCCACGGCACGCGGGGTACTCGGCCTTAGCGCGGCATTCACGCGCCGCGTGGCCGATGCCTCCGCATCGATAGCACCCGGAGCGGTCAATGCTGCTTGTGCATTTCTGCTGGACATGACCAGCTTCCAAGCAGCGATAACATCGGAGGCTCCTGGTCGGCAACAGGGTTATCCTGCAGCTCGACCATCCCACTCGCACTCGTGAGGCGGCCAAAAGTTGTTTGGCCGTCTCTATGGGGCACCTCGCCCAACACGTATCGAGCCCATTGGGGGTCCTGCTAACCTCCCCCACCTTAAATTCTTGTGGGAGGCGCCCGTAGGTCCCCGCGAGCTCCTCGGCCACCTCTATGGGAGTCATCCAGCCCGGAGACTCTGATCTCGGCCATCTTCGTCGGACGGGAGACCCTAACGTCGTCTCGGTCCGCGAAGACAATTTCTCAACTTGTCGGCCTTGGCTCGGCTCTCCGGGCCCCTGACTTCCCATATGAGGGCCCCGGTGATGGCTCTCCTGGGACGGAGATCCTCGATCTCCACATCCTTAAGGGAGATCGAGGATCTCACTTTTCCCACCACCTCTTGGTAAGAGCTGGGGTCGGCACACGTTACCGTTATGGCCGCCGAGCTAGGCGGCCTAAGCTTTGGAAGGGGAGCCTTCTTGCCGGAGGCTTTAGGGCTAACGGCAGTGCTCTCCTTCCTCACTCCCTCGCCCTTTTTCCCATCGCTCCCAGTTTTGGGAGTCCCAGGTGCGTTCCCCCCCATCTTGGGAGCAACCTTAGCTCCCTTCTTGGCGGGGGGCTGGCTGCCCTGCTTGGTGGGTGGTCCCTTTTGGAGCAGCGCCGTCGCCGGGACCACCCCCATCCCCCGCAGGAGGTGGGGGAGGAGCCTCTCGAGGACCCGTTCAATACGGCTATCCTCGCCGTCCCGTCAGTCTTCCCCTTCCTTTTAGGAGGGGATTTTTTACCGACGGACGCGACCCTGTCGGCCGCGGTCGCCAGAGGGTTCATCTGTTTAGAAACCCTCTGCAGAGGAGGCCTGAAGTATGAAGTCCTCAGGTCCTCCTCCGACGCGAGGCCGCGGCTCCTCCCCCTCCGCGGGAGCGATTCGTCTTCCCCGCGTTCGAACGGGGCTGCGACACTGATATATATAATATGGATAGGGTATAGGCGCCATGTTTGCATGGAGATTAAAAGCCGGAGGCAGATTGGCCGAACATGGCCGCCACTGATATATATATAACATATAAGTGACGTCACCGGTTAAGCGGCGTATCGATGAGACGTGTGTAAGTGTGTTTATTGTTTTGATCTTTTGACGGATGTCGGCTTTCGGTGCAGTGGAAGTTAAAAATACCAAATCGTCTTCTATAGAAAAAGCTCGGAAACAAAAGAGAGAAGCGTGAGAACTTTATTCAGGTGAAATTGTAATGAATAATAATTATGCGTTATAAAAAATGTAAATTTGTTCACACTTTGAGGTTATGTGAAAATATGAAGTTTTATTGAGAAATCTTTTGTAATAATTAGATTCCCAAAAAATCCGGAAACAATGGCACTATGGCTGAGAAATCTGAACCAAAAAGATTTCACACTTGCTTCTTCCACTCGATTATGTTCGGATCATTTTTCTGATGAGTGTTTTGAAAGATCTCGGGAGGAAGGTGGCATACTTAAACCTGGATCTATTCGAACGCTCTTCCCAACATCGACAAGCATATTTTGCCACGCTTCCAAAGTGACTCATCCAAACCGTACTTTTCATAAGTAAGTATAAATATGCGAAAGAAATATTAGTAACAAATATTAGTAAAATTTACTGAAAGTTTGCTGGAAACTGCGGTTCTATTAAAATTTGATAATTTCAGGATATTTTACTGGACTTATAATGAAAAATTTGAGTTCTACGAATTTTAAACTGACCATTTTCATATTTCATATAAATTTGATAGTTTCAGAGTAATTTTCTGCAATTTGAAATAATTAGTGTAAATTAGGGTAAATTTACGAAATATGAAGTGCTTCTAACGAACATCCAACAATTCTTTGCACCGTGATAAATTAAAATAAGTATGCGTAGGGAAATCTCCAACATGACATTCCCTATGTCTCGCAGTTAGAAATCCACAATGTATATGCAATATGGTATTCTAGGTACATGAAAAAGAAAATATGTACATATGTAATTACACATTTTGTAACTTTTCAGGTTTCCAATTCATCCCAAACATCTAGAAAAGTGGTTGATGGCAATCAGATGTGATATAGAAGCGAATTGTGAAATTAATTCGGATACTGTCGTATGCTGTGCACATTTTCACTCTACGTGTTTCCGCAGCACTCGACGTACAAGACTGAAGGACAGTGCTGTGCCAACAATTTTCACTTCATTGATAGTGATGCGGGAAAAGAGAATGAAAGCAGTAATGCAAATTTTGAAGATACTACAGGTATAAATTATTTGTGTTATGCAATGGTTTGTGATTTTTTATAATAGCCTATTATTACCAGTTAGAGTAATTACTAAACACATCACATATACGATTTACATTTATTTTATTTCTTTTTTTGCTTCAAATATTCATATTAAAAATGAAATAAATTGATATGTACTTGTAAGGATCACTTTCACATACAGTGACTGAAGTTAAAAAATCAAATCCTCGGTTCGATCAACAAGTTTCTTCTATAAGGTCCCCATCTAACTTTTCTGAAAACATTCTTTATATGTAGTATCTATTTTTATTTGCTCTAAACATTCATATAAAAAGATGAAACAAATAGCTAGATATATTTATGGACCATGTGCTTCATAATAAGGAAAACAAATGAATTCCTGTTCGGTTCATACAATTATTTCATACGTTTCTGAGACGTAGTAGAATTGTATTGAACACATTCCATACGATTATATCTATTTGTTTTGCTTTATATATTCGTATTAAAAGTGAAATACACAGATATATAGTTTCAAGGATGGTATGTTTCATAAGCATACACATAACACAAAGAATCAAATGCTTCGCAAGGTCCATCAAATTCTTTCATATGTTTCTTACGCCTGTAACACATCCCATGTATTATATTTATTTCTTTTACTTTAAATATTCATATTAAAAGTGAAAGAACTAGGTATTTAATAATAAGGATCGTATGTTTCATAAACACATACACATACAAGAAATAAATAAATCTGTTTTCTGTCGACAAAGTTTCTTCATACATTGACCACGTTTATAACTTTATTAAACGTACCCTACACGATTATATTTATTTTGCCTTCAATGTTTGTATTAAAAGTGAAAGAAATTGATATGTACTTGTAAATATCACTGGTTCATGTGCAGTGACTTATGTTAACTAATGACATGCCCGGTTCGATCGACAATTTTTTTTTTATAAGTTTGTTAGGCCCTATGTACTTTTTCTAAAAATATTCCTGATGTGTATATATATATATATATATATATATATATATATATACATGTCCTCATATCACATTCTATATATATATATATAAATATATATATATATATTTTTGCTTTAAATATTCATATCATTTTATAGCAATTTCAAATCACCTATCAGAATTTCATTATAGCCGTGATTTGTGCTTGGGACTTCTTTATGGTCTTTTTTCCTTTTTTACAAATGAAACAAATGAATATTATTATTATTATTATTATTATTATTACTACTACTATTTGTTGTTGTCTTATTACAAAAAGAAAAACATTTCTCATAATTAATAGACGCCTACAGTCTTACATCTGCAACATCATTGTGATTTATTTACCAATTTGTACTAGTAAAATACTTGTAGTTGTTGGCTCATATTTTACTGGTACAAATGTTACCTCATACCAGTCTGTTTAGAAACATCAGTAGGTGACACGTCGCTGGAATTTATTCCCAAAAAGCCACACCTACTTCCACTTTGCATGACCATCATTATGAAAAGTCTCCGAAAGGTTGGTCATCGAAAGTGCAGCAATTACAGAAGAGGAACACCCAGCTGTCAGCTCAATTAAAATGTGAAAAGGAGAAAGTTTTCCGTCTAAAGAAGAAAATTATATCAATGGAGGACATAATCAAGGAGTTACGTGAAACTCGGGCGGTACCAGACTCGGGTTTGGCGTCCTTGGAAGTGATTTCCGAAAAGGATATATCGGAATTTTTAACACGGTATGCTACAAATGTCAAAGGAAGCAAATCATTGCATGACGTCGAAGGGGTGGAAACAACTTCGACAACAAGAGTTTCAAGAGTGCAATATCCGCCGGCATTGCGATCATTTGCAATGACCTTGCACTTTTACTCTCCAAAAGCTTATTTAGGAGTAAGTTCTGCAATGCTCTTCCGCATCCCCGCACTATCAGATCTTGGTATTCCTCGCTCGAGCCAGGATTTACAGAAGAGAGTTTCTCTGCACTAAAACGTAAGGCTTCTGAAATGAAAAATGAAGGGAAAGAAGCGCTTGTCAGTTTCATACTAGACGAAATGGGCATCAAAAAAGGATATGCGTGTCTTCCAAATGGCGAGATAAAAGGATACGTTGATGTAGGAAGCAACATCGAAAAGCCGGGACCTTCACTTCTTGCAAAAGACGCATTAGTCCTGATGGTCGTCTCGTTAGATGCGAAATGGAAAATTCCAATCGTATTTCCTGATTAACAGAATAGACGCAGACACTAATGCCGGTCTTGTCAAGGAAGCCTAATCCAGTTGCACGAAGTGGGGGTCAAGGTCGTATCCGTAACGTTGGATGGTCCTTCTCAACACTTTTCCATGATGACGTCACTAGGATGCTCTTTTTGTCTAGAGAAAATGCAGCCTTATTTTCTTCATCCATCTACCAATAACAAAGTGTATGTGATTTTCGATGCATGTCATATGGTAAAATTAGCGAGAAATTGTCTGAGTGATGTTCAAGCACTGAAAGATGCTGACGGGAACTTCATTCTCTGAAAGTATATTTTTTTGTTAGTACAATTGCAGAATAATGAAGGATTACGAGCAGGAAATAAACTTCGGTCGGCACACATTGAGTATACAAAAATGAAAATGAAAGTTGCACTTGCTGCGCAAACTCTTAGTTCGAGTGTCGCCGATGCTATTGAATTCTGCACGAAAGATTTGAAATTACCGCAATTCCAGGGAAGCGAAGGAACCGTCAGGTTCATTCGGTGTATCGACACGTTATTCGATTTCATGAATTCAAGAAATCCGCTAGCGAAAGGGTCGAAATCACCTTTGAGAGTTAGCACTGAAACGTATTGGCGGCCAATCATTAAAGGTGGAATATTTAAAAGGCATTACGAATTGTGATGAAAAATCTATTTTCACAACGCCAAGACGGGTGCCTTTTGTGGGTTTCGTTAGTGGGGTTGCAGCCGTTCTCGCAATTTTTGACGAGTACGTTAAGCCGTCTCATTCGCAAATGAAACATTCACTTACTTATAAAATGAGCCAAGACCATCTAGAGCTATTTTTTTGTGCCGTCAGAGCTTATGGAGGATGGTGCCCCAATCCTACGAGCGCCCAATTCCAGTCAGCCTACAAAAAATTATTGGTGTGCCATGAAATATCAAGTACGAATGGAAACGTCGAAGCGATGGATTCAACGTCCATTTTGAGTACATCGTCAGGTGTTTCCAAACGTCCCCCTCGCGGGCTGCCACCTTGTCGTGATGAGGGGGCTCCCCCACGGGTCGCTTGCGGCACGTGGGGGTCTAAATGCAGCCTGTGGACTCCTCTCTTACGGGGGGGAGTCTGTACAACCGGGTACGGCACCCCAAGGGGGTCTCCTCTCCTCGTGGGAGGGACTCCTGGAGGTCTCGTCCCTTTGGGACGGGTCCCCAGTGTGCCGGTAGGGGTTGGCGGCCCTGATTTCAATCGCCCGGTGGCACGGCACCGTCAGGGGGAGGATTGCTCCCTTCCCGTACGTGATGTGGGGTTTCGACCCCCACTGCGCGTGGATCCTCGTGGGGTCCTCCCCTCCTCCCTGTGGGATGGGGTGGTTCCCTTGGGGTTTTGCGAAAGGATCGACGCGGGTGCTCCTGCAGGCGAACCGGCCCGTATGCTGGGTGTTCCTGGCTACCGGCTGGCTCATGCCACTGAGGGGGATGGAGTCTCCGAGAGTTTCGGCTCATTGCACCGGGGACTTCTCCCGCCTCGAGAGGTGCGGAGGGGAAGAAGGGGCCGCGCGGACTTCGGTCCGTCGCGGAACCACCCGTCTCTCCTGGTGGGGGGGGTCGCGCGGCCGCTCGGACGTATTCCGAGGTCGGGGCCGGGGGTGGCGTCGAGTATTGTGCCCGGTGTCTCCGCGACGGCGTCCCTTCCGAAGCGGGACACCGGGCGGCGCAAACAACGCTGGTCGCCACGGCGGCTAGGGTCCGGAAGGGGCGCCGCTTCCGTGACCCGAACCGTCCGTGGCGCCACCCGCAGCGGTGCCCTCGAGATCGGAGACGAGGGACCCCTGAAATTCGTGAGTGGGCTCACACCACATCCGCTCACGGGGAGTAAGGGGTCCCGGAGGCCAGTGTCCCCGATGACACATTCCGGGGATCCGAGCCATATGCCAGCCCCCCGGGGAACTCCTCTCCTGATTCTTCGGGAGAAGAGTGAGGGTACACCCTGGCAGGCAGAGCCGCTGCGGGCCGTGGGCATCAACAATGGATAATTCATTCAAACAAACACACAACGAGGAGGACGCACGCTCTGTCAAGAGCATCGAGGCGGAGGTTCGCTCGGTCACGAGCAAGTCGCGTCCCGGCCCTGCGTGTAGCAAGGTCAGGGCGCGCGATGAGGCGGCCACTACCGAGGGCGCCATTTCGAGACCGGATCTGTGGTCTCGTTGGGGTCCTTCGAGGGCGATAGCAGAGAGGGCCGCAAGCGAACGCCGGATTTTTTGGTCTCTTCCTCGGATTCTGAGGGGGAGTCCATAAAGAGATCACGCGGGAGGCCGGCCCTGAACCCGGACAACGCCGGAAAGTTTACGGCTGATGCCAGGGCCAAAAAAGCTGACAAGGCCAAGGCCCGTCAGCTTAGGAAGGATCACCGGGCGATACTCGACCCCGAAGGTGGCGCCATCCTCCTCGTCTGCACGGAGGGCAAGGGCCGTCGAGCTCGCCCTCGAGTTTGACGACCAACCGCTTTGCGCCGTTGCCGCCGTGGCAACGCGCGAGCTGACGACCATAGCCAAGGCGGTTGAGAAGTCAAAAAATATCAAGGGCGACATTGTGAGGGACCTGTGGACGGCTTATGCGAAGTTGTCCGCGGCCCTCAGCTCTGTCGTAACGAGGGCGAGCGACGGCGAACTGGCGGCAGATGGCGGCCGGTGAGACGAACGCTCCAGGCCTGGGCGGAGGAGAAGCGGCAGCTCAATCAAGAACTGGTGCTCCTCCGCTCAAGGGTGGCGGTCCAGCATAACAGGGGGAGGTCCACCTCCCGCTACGTCCGGCAGGGACAGGGCGCTGGAAATGGAATGGGACTCAACCATGGAGTGGTCGGGTCCCGGTAGCCTGGACGGCGCCCGCAGCCCTATAAGAACTCGGGCAGGAAGAACAGCTCCCACGGAGGGGGAGGAGCCGCGTCCGCGCGTGAAGGTCACGGAGGAGGACCTGAAGTCCCCATACTTCAGGCCTCCTCTGCAGGGGGTATCAAAACAACTTAACCCCTTGGCGACCGTCGAGGACAAGGTCGCGCCGGACGATCGGAGATCCCCTTCCAAGAGGGAGGGAAAAACCGACCGGCGTGATGATGAGGACGCCCGCATCGAGAGCGTCCTGGAGAGGCTCCTCCCCCGCCTCCTGAGGGGGATGGGGGTGGTCCCGGCGACGTCGCCGCCACCAAAGAGACCACCCACCAAGCAGGGCGGCCAGCCCCCCGCCAAGCAAGGCGGCCAGCCCTCTGCCAAGAAGGGGTCGAAGGTCGCGTCTAAGGCCGGTGGATATACGCCTAGCGTGCCCACCCCAGCGAAGAAGGACCCGCCACTCTCCGTGATCACCCCAACAGTTGGGGACGTAGGGCGCGTGGCGGGTGACAACGAGGCGACCTGGGCGCAGGTCGTCTCAAGAGCCGCGAAGAAGGCGGCGAAGGCCGAAGCGCCGCCCCAGCCGACGCCCAAGAGCGCCAAGGCGCCTGCGGCCCCCGCCCCAACCAAAAAGGGGAGCGGCGGGAAAGCTGGCGGGGCGGCGAGGAAGGGGAGCACTGCCGCGGGGCCTAAAGCCTCCGGCAAGAAACAGGCTCCCCTTCCCAAACTCAGGTCGCCAAGTTCGGCGGCCATCGTGGTGACCTGCGCCGACTCCACCTCCTACCAAGAGGTGGTAAGGAAAGCGAGATTCTCGATCTCCCTCAAGGATGTAGGGATCGAGGATCTCCATCCCAGGAGAGCCATTACCGGAGCCCTCATATAGGAAGTGAGGGGCCCCGACAGCCGAGACAAGGCAGATAAACTTGTCGAGAAGTTGGCGGCCGTCTTCATCGACCGGAATGATGTTAAGGTCTCCCGTCCGACGAAGACGGCGGAGATAAGAGTCTCCGGGATGGATGACTCGGCCACCCCTAAAGAAGTGGCCGAGGAGCTACGCGGGGGCCTGCGGTCGCCTCCCACTAGAATTTAAGGTGAGTGGGGTAAGCAAGGCCCCCAACGGACTGGGCACATGCTATGCCCCGTAGAGGCGGCCAAGCAGTTGGTGGCCGCCTTTTAGGTCAGAGTGGGGTGGTCGAGCTGCAAGGTGGCTCTAATGCCGGCCCGGGACCTCCAGTGCTTCGTTGCCTGGAGGCCGGTCACGTGCAGCAGAAGTGCACGAGCACGATTGACCGATCCGGATCGTGCTACCGGTGCGGGGGCATCGGCCACGCGGCGCGTGAATGCCGCGGCAAGATCGATTGCCCCGCGTGCCGTGGGCTCGGTCGACCTTCGGGGCACCGAATCGACGGCGCCGGATGCGCCGCCGCTAAGGCGAAAGAAAAGAAGGGGGGGCAAAAGCCCAGTGGCCCCCCCCCTCACTGCCATCGCGGGACAGCTCCCCGCGGCGGCGGCGACCACCGTGGAAATACCGTCGGCCACAGAAGTGGTTGACGTTGAAATGGCCGTTGTGGAGGAGACATCCTCCGCGGCGGTCATAGAGGTGGTCAACGGCACGAACGTCGGAGGGGGCGAGGAACGAGGGACCAATTAATGTCCTTCACCCTCCCACAGACGAACCTCAACCACTCGGCCGGGGCACAAAGCATGCTCATGCAGTGCCTCGCCGAGTGAGGTGGTGGGCTGGCCATCGCCGCAGACCCATACCAAATCCCGGAGAGTCACCCCAACTGGGCGGAGGACTCTCTGGGATGAGTGGCAGTGGTCAACTGGCACGCGCGCGACACCCCGCCGATGATTCCAATATCGGCGGGGGAGGGGTTCACTCTGGTACAGTGGGGGCCCATTGATGTAGCAGGGTGCTACTTCCCTCCTCGACTAACGAAGAGGGAATACGAGGACGCCCTGGAGTCTCTGGGAGAGCACATCAGACGACGCTCCCCCAGGCCTGTACTGGTGGATGGGGATTTTAACCCCCGCGTTGGAGTGGGGTTCCCCATCCACCGACTCTAGGAGAGACAGCACCCTGCTGTGGGCGGCGCGGCACGGCCTAGTCCTTCTAAACAGGGGCCGTGCCAGCACCTTCGTGGGGGCCCAGGGGGAGTCCATCATCGACCTGACGTGGGCGACCCCCGCGACTGCCATCAAGATACGAGGATGACGTGTGGCAGCTCCCTGGGAGAACTTACGGACCATCGCCTGTCCGTATGGAGCTGGTCCACCCCCGCGGAGGTGTCACGAAGACGCCGCCGACACGAGTTAGAACGTCGATGGGCCCTGCGCAAGTTGGACCCCGGCGCCCTCGAGGTGAGCCTCCTCTCCTCTACCTGGCTGGAACGTAATCCGGCCTGCTCAGTAGAGGAGGAGGCCGAATGGCTCGGGGACGCCATGTCGCGCGCGTGCGACGCGTCGATGCCCCGCTGCCGTCCTGTGGCGAGGAGGACAGTCTACTGGTGGTCCGAGGAGATAGCTGAGCTACGACGGCCCACCATAGCTGCCCGACGGAGGTACACCCGCCGCAGACAGCGGGGCACCGACGAGGAGGTGGAAGTGGCGCCCGGGGCTCCGTGAAGCTAGGAGCGCCCTTAGAGCGGCCATTAGGAGGGCGAAGGCCGACACTTGGCGCGACCTCGTCTCCTCTCTGGACAGGGATCCGTGGGGGAGGCCCTACAAAATTGTGACGAAGCAATTTCGTCCGCCCCCCCCCCCCCGATAACGAAAACCCTGGACGCTCAGTTCCTGGACGATGTGGTGGCCGCCCTCTTTCCCGCGAGGGAAAGAGATATTCCCGAGAGGGTCGGTCACCCATCCGAATGGACGGAGGAGCTGAGCGTCACCGGGGAGGAGATGGTAAATGCCTTCGCCCGCCTTAAGGGGAGGCCGCGGGCGCCCGGACCCTCCGGTGTACACGGAAGGGTCTGGCTCGCCGCGGCCCCCATAGTGGGCGGCCGTCTGAGGCAGCTATTCACGAGCTGCCTCAGAGACGGCATATTTCCCAGGTCGTGGAAAAGGGCCAGGCTTGTCCTCCTCCGCAAGGAGAGCAAGCCAGCGGAGAGTCCCTCCGCTTATAGGCCGTTATGCCTGCTGGACGATGTGGGGAAATTGCTGGAGCGAGTCATCGCTGCCCGCATCGTCCGGCACCTGTCCCGGGATGGTCCCAATCTATCCCGCGGTCAGTATGGCTTCCGGGACGGCTTGTCGACGGTAGACGCCGTCAGGTTCGAACCCTCTCGGAGCAGATGACCGCGGGAGAGGAGGTGGCGTTGACGGTGTCCCTGGACATCGCCAACGCCTTTAATAGCATCCCATGGGGCTAGGTGGTGGGGGCGATGAGAGGACATTACCTATTGCCCCCCTACCTGATCGCTATAATCGAGGACTATTTCCGAGACAGGCAGCTGGAGTTTCATAACAAAATGGGACTCCAGCAGCAAAGGAACGTGTCGTGCAGCGTTTCACAGAGGTCCATGTTGGACCTCCTACTTTGGAACGTCGCATACGACTACGTTCTCCGCGCGGCCCTGCCCCCCGGTTGCCACGTCGTTTGCTACGCGGACGACACGTTAGTGGTGGCCGGGGGCACGACCTGGGAGAGAGCCGTCGGTACGGCGAACGTCGCAGTGGCGTGTGTGGTCGGCTCCATTAAGGAGCTGGGCCTGAGGGTGGCCCCCCCTAAATCGGAAGCTTTTTTCTTCCACGATGGAAAGAGCGGGGTGCCCCTTCAGGCATATAGTGGTGGAAGATGTCCGCGTCCCGGTGAGGCCCACGATCAAATATTTGGGCCTCACCGTGGAGGGTCGCTGGGGCTTCGTCGAACATTTCGACGAGCTAGCCCCGCGGTTGGGCCGCCGAGCAGACGCTCTGCCCAACCTCCACGGTCCAAACGAGTCGGTCAGGCGGGCATATATGCACGCCGTCCTGTCCGGGGCCCTTTACGGGGCCCCGGTTTGAAGTGGGAAGGCCCTGGCCAGCCGCCGAATAAAGCAGAAGTTGCACAGCGTACAACGGCGGCTGGCCTTGCGCATCTGTAGGGCATCCTATAGGATGTGTCGTATGCGGCCGCCATGGTCCTCCGGGGATCCCCCCTGCCGAGTACGTGGCCGACGCCCTGACGGAAACCTTCGCCAGGGTGAAGGCCATTCGGCTGCGGGGGAGGACCGTAACCCCGAGGACCGCTGACCGACTAAGGAGGAACGCCCGTCGGCGGGTCTTCGAAAAGTGGCGCGCCACTCTCGAAAACGACCCGCTGACAACGGGCGCTCGGACCGTGGAGGCCATCCTCCCCTGCCTCGAGGAATGGGTAGGCAGGGGATGGGGCGGACTATCGTTCCACGCGACGCAGGTGCTCACCGGACACGGATGTTTCGGGGAGTACTTGTATCGCATAGGTAAGAAGCCGACCACTCGTTGTCGCTACTGCGATGAGGACCGGGATACCGCGCAGCATACGTTAGAGGCCTGCCCTGCCTGGGCGGGCGAGCGCGGTATCCTGGTCCGGGAGATAGGGGAGGATCTCTCCCTGCCGGCTGTCGTGAAAGAGATAGTCGGCAGGGAGAATGCTTGGAGGGCCTTCTCCTCCTTCTGCGATCGGGTGATGTCGGGCCGGGGCCCTCTCCCGCCCCCACCGCCTCCGGGTGGCGGAGCTGACGGGTGGGAAGAAGATGCGCGGGGTGGTGGCGTTGGGGGTCAACGCGGGCGCAGGCTCCAGCCGGATCGCTCGCGCCCCGGGTCACCCCTCGCGCGTACCCGCCGCCGGGACCGCTCCACGGGGCGAGAACGGCGGCGACCTCCTTCCCCCATAGCAGAGGGCAACGAAGAGGAGGATGACGGGAGCGTTTGTGGGGGGGGCGGGGCCGGTGATCACCCCTCCTCCGCCCCCGTCGTCAACGATGACCCCGCGTCTCGGACGCGGGGCGCGGTGAAGTGGCGGCAGATTGCTGATGAGGGTCGATCCGGCGCCGGACACAGGATGACCCTCCGCGCGCGCGGGGTGCAGTGGCTCATCATCCTCCGGCCGCGTCGAATGCGCGACTGGGCCAGTAGCCCTGCATCGCCGCGCGCGGGGGATGCGCCGCGAGACTTCCTCTCGCGGCACCGAAGCATGAGGAGCCAAACTTCTGATTGGCGCCTCTTGGGGGGCTGGGGATCGCGGCGGGGGCCGTGATCCCCAACTCCCGCGCCCCAACACCAACCGGGGCGACGGGCGCAGGGGGTGGTTTCCCCCAAGTGCCCGAATATAGGGTCGAAAGTGCCCAGCACCGCCCGGGGCCACGTCGTCTTTCAGACGACGCCATAAAAATCCCCGGGCGGGAATCGAAGTCGGCAATAAGTCGACTGGCCTGAGGGGCTCCCAGAAGTATGTTGCACGCGTTCCTGGAAGTCCCTTATGCAAGGCCAGGTAAGGACACCCGGAGGGGTTTTAGTGGGTGCAAGCCCCACATAACCCCGGGTCCTCCCCCGAGACGTCAGGCATTTCCCCTCCGTTAACGAAAAAAAAAAAAAAGGTGTTTCCAAACGTAAACCAAAAGACCCATATGATCCATCCATTTACGAAGAAACGGACAATATCAGGGTTGCAAAAAAGTACGGTTTAGACGAGGAGAACGACAATCAAAATGATAACGAGTTCATGAATGAATTTTTGCAATTTCACGCGAAACTTCCCGATTCACTTTCAGATTTTTCGAATAATTGTATAAGTTATATTAGTGGATGGGTTGTGAAGCGATGGATTCATGCAAAGATGCCTATCGTGAAATGCAACAAATGCAGAGAAGCTCTTTTCCAAGAGAATGTTTTGGACTCTCATATGACCGACAATTTTTTTATCCGCGCAAAAAGTAGAGGAGGACTTATCTACCCTACTGTCAGTAGTACGGCTATGTAAACGAACCGAGGAATTGTTTAGACGGGCAATGAATACCAATAACGGCAAACCGATCAGCGAAAAAAATTTTCCTGCTGTTCTATGCAGTGCAGTTATACGGGATTTGTGTAATAATTCTTGCACTTTTCCGTCTTTAAATGATCATTTATTCGATGGCAGCGCTGATGAACTGTCAAATCATATATACAGCCTGTCAAATGTCATTAAAGTATATTTACTGGTCCGGATATTTGCCGCTACGAAATCAACTTCGCAAGCAGAAGTTGGCCCAAAATTGCGTCACCATCTTACTCGTCAACTAGTTTGGATTCACCAATAATGTATAGCTTCAAACAACCATGTTTCTATTATTTTGCAATTCATTATTGTACAATTGTGTGTTTACTTTGTTACTTTTCATTACGTTTGTGCGAGAGCGAACCAGAGCGAGAGCGCTGACGTGAAATTTTTAAAGTGATGCGGCGTTTGTCTAACAATATTTCTCGCTAGTTCAAATCCGGCTCGAAGGACCAGAAAATGTGCGAGAGCGCACCGCGCGGAAAGGTTCGAGTGAGAAAATGGCACAAGGTTGATATGATGCACGACAGTAAAGAGAACTTCGTTTCTTTTTAATTTAACAAAAGAATTTTCTTTAATATGATCAGTTACAGAGTCAAAAAATATAATTAATTAAATATTAGATTAACAGAATATTGAATGCGGTCACCTTTACCAAATGATATTTTGGAATTGCGGTAATGGAAAATCTCGGCGATTTTCTCGGCACTTCTCGAAAGATTCGTTTTATCGCGATTTCACTAAGCGGTTAGCACGGCGATTTTACGAAGCGGTATAGTAGCGAGACTATGATTCTAAGAACTCGAAGAACTTTTAGAAGTAAGAACTCTAAGAACTCTAAGCGGTGTAAACGGTGTAAGCGGTGTAAACTATCTAAGCAATCTGCCCGGAGGGACGGCGAGATCGAATCATTTATTGCTTTCGGTCTGGGCTTTCTTCTTGGGAGAAATCCAATTAAATTTTGCCACAATCGTAATTATCACGTGGCATTGGTTGTACAAAATTGATTGGCGCTTTCGATTCTTTTCCAACGACGTTCAACGTAACAGTCATGCGCGACAGAAAATCCGTACGCGGGATTGGTGACAGCGCGTGACGTATTTATCGGAGCGCGGCGCTCGCGTGCGCGAATTGAATTGTTCTAGAACTTTCGATGGTCCGTTGCCGGTGCCTGTTTGCGTGAATCGAATTGTTTTGAAAAGACTAAAGAACAATGAATCCCTGACTTTGACGAGGCTTAATGTCAGGCTCGAGATGAAATCACGAGCTCGCCTTGTGCGTGCGTTCAATAACAATTACTGTCGGTCGACCGAAAGAATTCTTACCTTTTTTTTCGAATTACCGATCTCAAACAACGTTTGTTAATCGTTATTTTAGAGTTTTTTCATTACTTTAAAAGTATGACTTGCGTTAGCTTGTTTTGCATCTGTAATGCGTTATGTTTTAATTTTTCAAATATATTGATATAATAAGTTGCGTGCTTCCATTCATTCCTTGAAAATGATACACCTACCTCATTGCACATTACTTGTATGGCTAATGAAATGGATGCTTCTTGGATGGATCGTTGGAAATCTTGACTACAAGACAATTGTTTCTTTCAGGTGCTAAAATTTGTCTAAATTTGAACGAGAGGTGCACCGTTCGACGCATCACTTTATTCTTCACCGCGCGGAGAGAACGCTCATATGATTAATTATGAGTTACGTTCGTCGGAAAAGTCGATGGGGCGTTTCTAAAGTGATTCCAACGTTTTCATATTTTATCGACAACAAATTTCCAGTGAGAATAGCACGGATACAGTCTGTAATATCTTACAAGACTGTATACTGTCAAGGAAAACACTATGCGTCTCTCAGCAAACGACAAAAAGATGGCAGTGATTCAAGAAACATTAATCTTTGATGGCTGAATATATAATAGTTTCTTGACGAATGTGAATCTTCTTCTATTCTGAATTCTTTTGAATTACCGGAAAAGAATAGCACTTTATATTTTGAATACTTTTCAATCCTTGGTAAATGAGAAAGTTATTATTCAAAAATTTGAAGAATTAACAAATATTGAAAAGTATTTAATGTTGTTTTCCCAAATTCTCAATTCCTTTCCTTTTCTTTGCAGTTAAGAAATTGTATTCAGAAGAATGAAAAGAATTCAAATTAATTCTTTTTTAATACTTCTTCGTTTGCTGGATAGAGTATACCTATGCTATATTCGCTAGAAATTGTTTTTACAGGATTTTACCTACAGACAATTTTTTACCTTACAATTATGCATAAAACAGATTTTTTTAAAACATCGACAGTAACTGGACATTACCTTCAAAGGAATTGTAAATAAAATAAATTGTAAATAAAATAAAATAAAATCGTGTCCGCTGTGTTTTTTATTATGGAAACTACCTATAAGAGACCAGTCGTCCTAATGTTTAAAAGCGTTCCCTTTAAAACCTGCTACATGAGAAGAAATCGTATTCCTGTACTGTAGTTCCAACTATTGACAGTTTTTCTCAATACAGTTTCTTACTTATTTGTAAAACCTTCGAATTCGTCAGTAAAGAAATTGAAATAAATAACATTATTTAATCCGAATTTACATACATATTTGGGATATACTGAGAGTATAATTCAAAAGCATAGACACTTATTTGTTGATTTTATTTTTTTCGGAATAAGTTTATTACAGTTTTTTAAGATTAATTTGGGGAATTTTGGGGGGATTATTACATTTCAGATTAATTGCGTTAATGTCGACAATCATATCGACACGTAATTATTATTTCTGAAATTAATTCATTCGTTTGAATAATATATATATTAGTTCAACATCTTAATACTTAGACCGTAGTGGCGCTTCGGATTGTAATGTTATTTAATATAAACGGTCTTGTTTCCTATCTTATTGATTTTATTTCATTTTCATGATTTGAAATCGTATGAATGCTTTGATTGATGGATCACATAAGTATCTGCACAATTCAAGGATAAACAGTGATCGTTCATGCGAACAATGTACATTCAATAATGCAACTTGTCCTTTCGCATCGATAAAAATTGTTCGTACTTGTATCGACTACGGTAAGTGGAGATTTTAAATCTAAGTTATTGAATGCTTATCGACTAAGCAGATATTAAAGTGTTTTATATTTAATGTGCCTGAATAGATAATGAGCAATAAAGAACTTATTATAATAACAGTTTCCACAAAATTTTAAAAATATACTGAACGTTAAGTTTACAACTACTGATTTCGGTCGTAGCGAAGGCATATATATATTCTTGAACTTATTTATCCTTCGTGTTTTCAAATTTAGTAAATGCTTTCATTGCACTATTAGATAAACATTTATTTAAACATCTTGTCAAACATTCTGTTAAGAAAAAAAATTGTTAGTATTTTTCTTTCGTGAGAATACTCCAAAAGAGCTGAGTAAGTGTCATTTTTCGACACTTCGAGTAAGTTCCATTTATGCGAAATTGCAAAATAAGGGAAAAATACAACTTGTTCGAATTTATCTTTCAACAGAAATTTTATAAAGAATAAGAAATATGTGGTTATTTCCATATGTTTTTTTTTAATTTTTTCCAATTACATTTACACACCTATATATTATATTTACTTTTTTCCAATTCATTGATAATTTCAAATCATGTTGATTGAATTAAAAGCGCTACAGTTTTCATTTGCACAATTTTTTATAAGAAAAATCCATCTGCCACAATACTTCTACGTTTGAATTCGCGGGTGTTCTGTCGATCAGACTTATTCGAGGCGTGTTCGGGTATCATCGGCGTTGCCGGCGGCCATGTTGGCCACTTTGCCTCCGGTTTCTATTCTCCATGCTATTCCCGTATATCTTGACCATTGGGTAGCCTATCCATGTTACATATATCAGTGGGCTGCGAGCGTCGGTCGAGCTGTCGAGACCCGACCACTCCATTGCCGAGTCCCATTCGAGACCCGGCGCCCTGTCGCTCCCCGACGTCGCAGTACAGCGGGAGTTGACCTGTCCCTGTCTCTGTCATGCTCCAGGATCGCGACTCTGGAACAGAGGAGCACCAGCTCTTGGTTGAGCTTTCGTTTCTCCTCCGTCCAGGCCCCCGATCCGGAGCGCTCATCACTCTGGTCGCCGTCTGCCGCCAGATCGCCATCGCTCGCCCTCGTAATGACGGAGATCAAGGCTGTGGACAGTTTCGTATACACTGATCCCTGACTATCTCCCTTGATGTTCTTGGATTTCTCCACAGCCTTTGCGATGGTCCCAAGCTCGCGGGTTACCATTGCTGCGATCGCTTGCAAAGGCTGTTCGTCGAACTTCGACGGCTTTTTCTTTGGCCCTCCTGGCCGACGTGGAAGACGGTCCCATCTCCGGGTCTATGATGGCCCAGTGGTCCTTCCGCAGCTGCCGGGCCTTGGCCTTATCGGCCTTTTTCGCCCGGATTTCTGCCGTGAATTTCCCGGCGTGCTCGGAGTTCAGGGCCGGCCTGCCTCTAGATCTCTTCATGAACTCCCCCTCGGAGTCCGAGAAGGAGACCATGAATTCGGCCATCCTTTTACGGCTATTCTCCCCGAAAGACCCCAGCGAGGCCGTAGATCCGGCCCTCGATAAGACAGCCTCTGCGCGCGCCCCGACCTTGCTGCAGGCAGGGCCGGGACGAGATTTGCGAGGATTTTCGCTCGTAGTTGAGCGATCGTCCTCGGTCACCTCGACGCGAGCGTACTTCCGCCACGTCTTTGGTTTATTTGGATAATGATAATGACATTTCTAATGATGCCCAGCCAAGGTGTACCCTCACCCCTCCCTCGGAAAACCAGGAGAGGGAGCTCTAAGTTCCCCCGGGGAGCTGGCACATGGTACGGGTCCCCGGAATGTGTCATCGGGGACGCTGGCCTCCAGCCCACTTCCCGTGAGTGAATGTGGTGCAAGTCCACTTGTGCGAGAGCGAATCAAAGCGAGAGCGATGACGTGAAATTTTAGAGTGATGCGGCGTTTGTCTAACTGTCTTTCTCGCTAGTTCAAATCCGGCTCGAAGGATCAAAAAATGTGCGAGAGCGCACCGCGCGGAAAGATTCGAGTGAGAAAACGGCACAAGGTTGATATGATGCACGACAGTAAAGAGAACTCCATTTCTTTGTAATTTAACAAAAGAATTTTCTTTAATATGCTCAGTTACAAAGTCAAAAAATATAATTAATTAAATATTAGATTAACAGAATATTAAATGCGGTCATCTTTTCCAAATGATATTTTGGAATCGCGGTAATGGAAAATCTCGGCGATTTTCTCGGCACTTCTCGAAAGATTCGTTTTATAGCGGTTTCACTAAGCGGTTAGCACGGCGATTTTACGAAGCGAGATTATGACTCTAAGAACTCTAAGAACTTTTAGACTCTAAGAACTAAGGACTCTAAGAAGGAGGACGGCGAGATCGAAGCATTTATTGCTTTCGGCCTGGGCTTTCTTCTTGGGAAAAAATCCAATAAAATTTTGCCACAAACGCAATTATTACGTGGCATTAGGTGACAACAAAATTGATTGGCGCTTTGGATTCTTTTCTAACGACGTTCAACTTAACAGTCATGCGCGACAGAAAATCCGTGCGTGGGATTGGTGACAGCGCGTGACGTATTCGTCGGAGCGCGGCGCTCGCGTGCGCGAATTGAATCGTTCTAGAACTTTCGATTGTCCATTGCCGGATAACGACAACTTGTTTGCGTGTAACGACTTGTTTTTAAAAAGAACAAAGAACGCCAAATCGCTGATTTTTTATCGAGGATTTAGATCATGCTCGAGATGAAATCACGAGCTCACTTTATGCGTGCGTTCAATGACAATTACTGTCGGTCGACTGAAAGCATTCTTGCTTTTCCTTTCGAATTACCGATCTCAAACACCACTCATGAGTTTCGGGGGTCCCTCGCCTCCGACCTCGAGGGCACCGCTGCGGGTGGCGCCACCCGGGGCGGCCCCACGGACGATTCAGGTCACGGAAGCGGCATCCCTTCCGGACCCTAGCCGCCGTGATACCGGCGACCAGCGATAGTGTGCACCGCCCGGTGTCCCGCTTCGGAAGGGACGCCGTCGCGGAGACTCCGGGCTACAGTTACTCGACGCCCCCCCCCCTCCCCGGCCCCGACTTCAGAATACGTCCGAGCGACCCGGAGGGGGCGGAGATCGCGCGCCCTGCCTCGGAATATGTCCGAGCGGCCGTGCGACCCCCTGCTCCGAGAAAGACGAGTGACTCTGCGACTGACCGAAGTCCGCGCGGCCTCGTCCTCCCCTACGGACAGAATCCGCACCTCTCGAAGCGGAAGAGGCCCCCGGTGCAATGAGCCGAAACTCTCGGAGACCCCTTCCCCCCCAGTGGCATGAGCCACCCCGCAGCCAGGAGCACCCAGCATACGGGCCGACCCGCCTTTTGGGAGCACCCGCTCGGCATGTTCCACACCCGGGACCCGAGGGGACCACCCCAACCCCCAGAGGGGAGGGAAGGGCACCACGGGACCTCGGATGCGGTGGGGATCGAAGCCCATACCCGCACGGGCAGGGAATAGAAATTCTCCCTAACGGTGCCATGCCACCGGGCGATTGCAGTCAGGGCCGCCAACCCCTACCGGCACACTGGGGACCCATCTCGGAGGGACGAGACCCCCAGGAATCGCGAAGCGACCCGTGAGGGAGCCCTCTCATCACGACAAGGTGGCAACCCGCGAGGGGGCGCAAAAGTTTACCTGAACGATAGGCACGCAACTATGCTTGTCGAGGTTTACAGTTACGGGATGTATTTTTAACGCGTTTTTGCCTATTGATCCTTTTTCGATATCGACGGGTGTGAGACCCCCTGTGCCATCGATATCGAGGGGTCGCCGGAGTTTCCTTGTTCATTTATCTTTCTTCGATTATTGCTTGCAATTCGTAATTCATAAGTTTCGAGGAGATGCCCTTGCCCTTTACAGTACCGGCAGAATAATGAGTCTGAGGATACAGCGTTTTGCCCTATCTTAGATCGACAATTTTTAGCATTATGCCCAAAATTGTTACAGATTTAACAGACAATTTTTATTTTATTAACTGCGTTATGTTGCTCATTCTGTTTTTTTTCCAGCAGTTATTAGCCGAATGACCTGGCTTATCACACCATTGACAGATTACGGAAGATTTGTTCTGACGATTGTTATTATCAGTTCGACAATTTTTGGCGTTATGCCCTAGATCATATGGGGGCATGCCTTAGATCATATTGGCGTTATAATCTAGAACATATTTGACAAATAATATTATTCCCCTGTAAAATGTTAATTGATTGTCGTGCTTGAGGGTCGCGAAGTCGACCCTTTGTGGACGCTGTTTGTCAGCGCTGTGTCCGCGTTTTTTGCAGATTTGACATATTAAGATCTCTGTTCCAAAATTAGTTAATTTTCTACAGTTTGAAGCTGAATGTCCTTTTTTATAACAAATCTGACAAATTTCTCGTAATTTATTCGTATTTAGCGCTTTACTCGATGTGTTTTCCTGATTCTATCGTCGAATGAAGTTCTCTTTCTATTCGTAACGCACGTGTCGGTTACCGTTTCTTGAACGTCTAAATTCCTTGTTATTCTTTACTCAATTTCTGATTTCAATCCTCTAATAAAACATTTGCACATGTCTTTTTCTAAAGATGTTTTTCTAAAGATGAATACTTTGATCGGAAAGAGCATTTCTGAAATTTTATAGGCTTCCATTATTTGTTTTCCTAAAATCTTTACCCGATTCGCGTATGTGATTACGTCTTCCTCATTCTGTTGATAAATACGGTCTAATTCATCTTGCAGTTGGTATATATTTTTTGAAGCGCCATAAACTTGTTTTAAATATTTGGTTAATTGTGCCACACTGTTAAAGTCCTGATCTTATATAGTGCGGCGCGCTTCACCCACAATTCTTGTCCTTATGATTTTTGTAAATTGCGATTCAGCTTCCGGTAAGATAGACTTTGCTCCTTCGCATCCTTCGATAAAATAATTTAAAGGGATGTTTTTGCCATCGAAAAAAGGTACGGCTTCGACAGCGTATTCTAAGGTAACAAATAAATTTTGGTGCGTCAGGTCCCCTCGATTTAGGGATAGCCACAATTGTTCTACGTTTATTTTCAGACGTTATACCACCGAATTCGCGGATTGAGTGATAATGTCCTCTGAGTCGGAACCGTCAAACATAAGAGTTTTAGAATTATCTGAAATCTCTGATTCATTTAAAGAGAAACTCGCCGCTTCAGATTCAAATTCGGATGATTTGAGGGGGATGGAGGTGTGTAATGTGTTTTGTGTACTCAACTTTAACTTATTCAGATTTTCTATAGCAGTTTTATAAAGGCTTTCTTCAGATTTATTGCTCGTATTCATTTCCGTCTCCTAAGATCGCACTTGTTATCCCCGACGGCCCCCAAAAGTTCATTTGGTCTGTTCCAAACTCTTGGAAATTTGGTCAAGGAGAGAGGAAAATGAGGGAGAATGGAAAGGATATGGAAGGACGGTTAGACTTAATCTCACAGGTATACTCGCAGACGCGAACACCTGTGAATCGTACGCACCTTTTCAGTCCCAGAATATGGGTCAACGTCCGAAGGGATGCTATGACATCTGTTCCGATGGACAGTGCAAACGTCGATCCTACTTTTTAGGTCAAGAAACTTAATCCTTTTGATTCAGGACTGGACCTCGTGCGATCTCAGATATTAGACAGGTTTCAATAAAAGACAGAGAAATATACTAACAAGGGAACACAACCAGTTGTATGTCGCCGATTTAAATGAGCTTTTAGTATGTTGTTCTACAGACAAAAATAAGTGACACGTATTTTTTTATACGTGCTGAGGCGCATGTTAAGGGGATGAAATCCTCCCTTGAAGAAAATCGGGTTTTTCTTTCGAAGCGAATATCTTCGAAACATGAGAGATGGAAAAAAATTTCTAGAATGAAAATTGAATGGTTGCAAGAGTACTTTATATTTAACTATAATAAAACAAATTTTTTTAATTATTTATTGTATATCCTCACCCTCCACTCTTATTTTCAAAAATTTTTTAACTTTTTATATAACCAAAATTAAAAAGCATTTTACGCTGAAAACAACGATGTGTATTTAAATCATGTTCCGAAAAACCATTTTTGAGATATGAACGAAAATGTCTCTATATACGCGCTCCGTACCTACGTATTCGTCTCATACCACGTTGGTTGCGTAAGATAGCGATAAAGACACAGTTTATCACAGTGCAGTAGTGACTATTGAAATAAGTTTTGTAAATAATAATAATAATAACAATAATAATAACAACAATACCAACAGCAACAATGACTTTGTCACCTGTTAAAATCAGTCAAATACTTTTGAAGGATACGTTTATAAAAGAATATACAAAATATTAATGATCAATTAAGAACAAAGCATTAATAAAGAAATTAATACTTTAATAAAATGTTATTCATTTCATTTTCATCATAGAGCAGCTAATTCCATTTAATGTTGACATCAACAATGTATTGATAATGTTGACCAATAATGTTGATCAATAATGTATTGATAACTGTAAGATGAACATATTCTTATCATTATTTCTGGCTGTAGCAATTTTTTCCGTATGCGAAAGCATTATCAAGATGACGAAAGCATTATTATCAAGATGAAAGCATTATCGAATATCTTCGAAACTATGAGGGATAGAAAAATAGTAAAGTGTATACTGAAATTCGTTCCAACTTTTCAAGTCTACTATCATCTACATTCATTTGCTTTTCCCATCGTCGCAATTGATCTTATACTGTGACACTTCTGAGATGCACGTCCGCGCGCGATCCAGTGGTTCGGCCGTCGAGCTTTGAACAGTTGTGAGGGAAAAATAGGCAGTACTTCAGAAATCGGCCCGAAATGTGCAACTAATTTTGAACGCACTGAAGTACATATATAATTTCTATAATTTTATAAAAATATATTTGGAGTAATATATTTATTAATAACGTTATTTATTAAAAAAAAAAATATGGAAAAAAGAAAAAAGAAGGATTGAACGCAGGATTTTCAACATTCTGATCTCGCACCTAACGCCCAAGATCAAGTTGAATTCTTGCGGATCACTTCTATGAACGCGATACATAAAGCACACGGAAAATCGTAAACTATATCTCGTCAACTGTCATATTTTGAAATCATGATAAATATGCCGAATAGGCATTCTCCGATGACCTTGACTTTGACATCATTTGTCAAGATCATGACCCTGAATGACCTCCACCAAGTTTTAGCCGTTGTTCGTTATTGGTTAAAAAGTTATTAAAAAGAAGATTAAAAAATAACATATTATTTCTGCTATATATATGCAGTATTAAATACTATTCCACATAGGTTCTAACTTTCAACACGAAGCGACTCTCATCCCCCCTTGCAAGGAAGCGCATGATTTTCATCTTCGACTCTCGCCCCTCCTTTCCCCTACAAATGAGCACACGACTCTCACCTCCCCTTCCCCTCTGCTTCTGGAGCGCACGACCTTCACCTTCGACTCTCACTCCTACTCCCCTCCCTGTTATTGTAAAATCGAAATCTATATACTTTGAATATAAACACAGTTAGATATACATACACATTTATGTATATTCATAACAATAATAGACTTATTATCAAAGCTCTCGAACATTCCTTGTATTCAGTAGTTGATAGATTTTTAACACGTCAACATGCGGCTTCACGAATTTCTACGCTTAATTGATAATTACGACGAATTATTTTCTTATTTGTGCGAGAAAGGTATAATTAGACAAAATGAGTGTCCACGATGTAAAATCAATCTCAATCTACGTACAAATAAAGAATTGCTATTTCATTGCACAGGAGATTATTATAAAGTTGTTCGTAGTCATAAAAGACAAAGGAAAATATGCAATTTCAAGTTAAGCTCATTCAATAACACATGCTTCTCCCATTTTCATCTTGGCTTAAAGAAAGCATATCGTTTCATTGCATATTTTTTAATTGTTACGTGACTTGATAGGTATAGGATTTATGAGCCCATTTGGCGCAGGTAGCCGCTCAGGCGATAATAGGTTTAGTTGGCTGGTGCTGCCGTGGCGCTGAAGTATCGGTAATTGCAATGAAGTTGATAGCGCTGGCGGTGTGTATGTATGGTGCGAGTGAGCGTGCGTGTAAAAAGTCAGCGATTATTGTAAGCTCAGATCACATTGTAATAAAGAATCTCAGTTTATTTGCAAAGCAATTCATTAATGCAGTCCACACAATCGAGGAGAACATTCTCATCAGGCATTTGGGCAAGTCCCCGGCTCACCATTGAGCACATTCCATAACATTAATGTTGCATCCACCACGGCAACAATTTTTGCAATATGAATTACAAATGAATTCTCATAGCGTTGTTGATTGGATTAATTTTTGTCGTGAGATAATTAAAATAAAATAATATATTGGGTCATCTAAAAAGTATCCGCGGTACTTTGTCACTAGATATATGACCATCAACACACATCTAATAACAAAAAACCGCGGATACTTTTTAGATGACCCAATATTTTTTTCATGTTATTTACTATTTTTGCATATTTTAGTTATTGGCTCAGTGGTTGGACCAAGATACAATTTTAGATGGTCCAGGAAAAATAGTGGAAGTAGATGAGGCAAAATCGAGAATTGGCAATCGTGTTTATGATTTAAAATTCTTCCATTTTCCTTTTATTAAATTATATTAATTACATAGGGAAGCAAAAATATAATTGTGGTCGTATTATACGAGAATAATGGGTCTTTGGAGGCTACGAACGTAACAGTGACCATATTTTCATAATTCCTGTGAAAAACAGTACAGAAAATACTTTAATAATATATATTAGGTCATCTAAAAAGTATCCGCGGTTTTTTGTCACTAGATGGTGTTGATGGACAAAAACCGCGGATACTTTTTAGATAACCCAATACGTCGTCACATATTACCGGAAACAATGATATACAATGATATACATGATGGTTGGCGTGGATACGCTTCAATAGATCAACTATAATCAACACAACTATGATCATATGTGTGTAAATCGTTCACAAAATTTTGATCCTGTAAGTGGATGCCGCACTCAACTATAAAACGAATGTGGCGTGATATGCGCAATGCAATTCCTCATTATGGACTTTCTGAAAAACATTATAAACATTACCTCGTCTTTTTTATTTAAAAGAGTGTACTCTTTTGAAAAAAGAATCGAAGCATTCTTTGAAATCATGAAAAATATATATCCTATTAATAATGTTCTTAAATAAATTTCATTGTAGCAGTAATGAGACGTTATGATTTTTTAATTCTTGGAGATGAGAATCGAAGATGAGAGTCGTGCGCTCCTTTGCAGAGGTGGAGGGGAGTGAGAGTCGTGCGCCCTTTTGCACAAAGGGAAGGGGAGTCGCTTCTCGTGGAAAATCGTAATATATATTTTAAAGTAGAGAATTTTTGTTTCGTGTAGTAGAAAAGAGACTTTATTTTTGAAATTTTTTTTGTTAATAACTTTTTAACGAATAACGAACGACGGCTAAAACTTGGTGGAAGTCACTTAGGGTCATGACCTTGACAAGCGATATTAAGGTCAAGGTCATCAGAGAATCCCCTATTCGACATATTTACCCTGCATTTTCTTAATGGCAATTATTTTTACCAACATAAGAAAATACGGTATTAAAAAATTCTTAAAAAATTCTCAGAGCTTTATAAAAAGAAAAAAACAATTGTTGTCTCTCGTTGATTTTCCGTAAAGTGATAACATTTGTTGAATAAATTATTGAAAACCAATATTCAGCGATATTTGGTAAATGATATCTTGTTAATTATTGCGAAAATTGCTAAACGTAGAGAACTTTTCAACTCAGTTTAATTCATTCTACCTGTCCACGAACGTTGTCGATTGAAAGTCCGAACATCCTGTATATATGTATACAGGGTCCACTTAAATTGACCATCTAAAATATCTCATTTATTTTTGATAATATAAAAAAATATTTCAAATGAAAGTAAAATGATATCGAGGGATACGTATTTTAGTCATGTCGTTTTTTTTCTAGGTGGAGGCATCAAAAAGATAAGAAGGTTGCCTCCAATTTTTTAAATGGAATTTAAATATAGTTTATAAGTATAATTTATAAGTATAAATATAATTTATAAGTATAATTTTTTCACACAATGTAATTCCTCTAATTACTCTGCATATGAAAGTATTAAGCAAGTAGTATCAATACTTCAACCAATACTTCAAGAAATATTTTATACCTTGTGACATATACTGATATAAAATGTTAAATAACTCGTAAACTATTAATTTTTTTATAATCGTACCTTTATACTTCTGTGAACAAAATAACGAGATGAATCAGTTGGTGGAAAGAAAACACATAGATCCTTATTTAAAAAATTATCCATTTTGCATACATATTTTTTAAAGCATTTATATGTGTCTTCTTTACATCAATTGATTCATCTCCTTATTTTGTTCATAAAAGTATTAAGGTATAATTAAATGAATTATCAAAAAATTAATTAAATGGATTATCAAAAAATTAGTCGTTTACGAGTTATTTAATATTTTATATGAATATATGTCAAAATAAAGTATAAAATATCTCGTAAACCATTGGTCTTTTGATATCACTACTTTAATACCACTCTACCATATACACGTATACAGTGTTCGGAAATTCAACAGACAATGTTCGTGGGCAGGTAGAGCGAATTAAACTAAGTCGAAAAGTCCTGTATTATTTTGCAATTTTCGTAATAGTTAACGAGATATTATAATAATTTCTAAAAATCGCTGAATATTCAATAATTTTTTACAATACTATCAATTTTGCAAAAAAAAACAGCAAGACAAAAATTATTTATTTTCTTCTCGTAGAGCTCTAAGAATTTTTTCAGAATTTTTTATATACTTTTTAGCACTGCATTTTCTGATTGGCAATTATTTTTATCAATATAAAAAAATGCGGTATTAAAAAATTTTGAAAAAAATCTCAGAACTCTATGAAAAGAAAATAAACAATTCTTGTCTCTATTTTTCTGTAAAGTTGATAGTATTTGAGAAAAAAAATTATTAAAAACCAATATTCGGCGATTTTTATTAATTAATAACTTGTTAACTATTGCAAAAATTGTAAAATGATACAAAGCTTTTAGACTCAATTTAGTCTGCTTTATTAGCACATGAAATATTTGACAATCATTCTGGGATTCCTTTGTGCATGGATGTAATGTATAGTATATATTTTTTGTATAAATGTATTTATATCATTTTAATTATCTATAATTTTATATTCTATATCTATATAAAAAACTAAAGGAAAGAATATTATAAAATTGATAAATTATAATTATATAGTTATTATCTATCGACTATTATACATATTGCATTATTATTGCTCTTCATATAAATCAATTAAACTATATTTTATATATATAATGCACATATATAAATTCAAAATTGCATAAACAAAAAGATTTAGAAGTGTAAGAAATGAATTAGTAGAGATTCACATCAGTTCAAGCATTCTGAAAGTGTCCTTATAATTAAAATTCATATTGAATTATCCATAAATGTTATTCAACCTATTTATACATATAATAAATACATTTACATAAAACTAATGAAAATAAATTATAATTTTCTCATCATTACATAAATATGTCCACGTATACTTTTTATTTCTTTAGTAAATCACGAATTTTTAATAAATCAAGATCTATTTAGGACAATTATTTATACAGAAATTATATATACAGAAATACATATATGTGTGTGTACATTTATCACAGTTCTCATTTTAAAAGATTACAAAAGATCTTAAGAAATAATGAAAACATCTTTATTTAACATTCGCACGTAAAGATATCGTTTAGTTTTATAGTACAGACAATTGCAAAAGAAAGAGCTTTTCCTTATTAAAGATCATAATCTCTAGTAACAAACATGTTTTATAGATTTCATTGTAATTATTATGTAAAAATTGCATAATCTTGCTTTGTGAAAAACCCTATAAAACACGTCACACAATATAATTGCACGATTGACATATACTGATTCAACAATACAAATTAATGTGAAAAATTTGTTCTGTTGCTTAACATGTACTATATATCTATACTTCATAGAAGTATAGTTAGTATATATTATTACAAACAAAAAGTTTTTGATATATGACGGATGTCAAACTTATTTCTTCAATAAATGTAACATATCTTTATTTTGTTGCTGCAACATTATATCAGTTTTCTCAGTTTTATCAGTTATATTATCGATCAGATCATTCTGTGAATCTATTTCTTCGGATAAACCGATTGCAAGATGTTTCAGTCTTGCCAATGATCCACTCATCTCACTTAGATTCTGTTCAAGAACTTTAGTTATTCTATCGCTGGTAGGTTTAACATCTTCCAGATTATGGTCATCATAACTTCCTCTTATCATTGTTGATGAATATGAATTATTTATGTTACTTTGTACTTGTTCTAATGTATTAGACAATGCAGGAGATGTCATAGATCCAGAACTGGAAGATTCTGACAACTTTGTGGATGGTATCGGAGCTTCTAAAGATTTGCCACTAAGATAATTTTTCAGACTACCAAATACACTCTTTATGCCCTGTATGTGTTTTTGGCTAAATCTTAATGTACTGTTAATATCATCTAATCTTTTTTCTGTCCTCTGCAGCTGTTCTTTTTGTCTGATTAATTCCTGGAAATATAAATTTAAATAATAGTTTATACATATTTATAATACAGGGTCCATTTTCACAATATATGATTACCTAAAGATTAAAGGTTGTTAACTGATTTATCAATGAAATTCATTCATGAATTTCTTGGTTACTTTTAGTCTTTAGATAACCATATATGTGAAATCGGGCCTAGTGTCATAGAAAAACCAAAATTAATTAATTTATTTTATATGTTAAGCAAACATAAATTTTCTGTCAGTTGTCATACTATCAGCATACTAGTGACAATAGCAAATTGATGGTGCATCATTACAATTACCTCGGCTGTAGCTACACCAATTTGCTCGGAGTCTCTTAGAAGCGAAACAGATCTTTCTGAAGACTGTACCGTGCGTTCCTCGATTTCCTTCTTACGTTGCAACAATTGTTGACGTGTTTGCGTAAAATCATTATCAAAGTTCTGATAACGCCCCGCGGGTTCACTTCTAACTGGAGCGTTCCTTAGAAACGTCTCATCGTCCACGTCATCCTCTAATGAGAAAAACGGATTTTTTGGATCGCTCAGATAATTATGACCCGCCATTTATCCGACAATTTTTCGCAACGTGCGAAATTAGCGCGAGATACACTTGACGATACTCGTTGACTGCAATACTTGGATCGAACTGTTGATATTTAGTTGGACGTTTAATTAAAATGACTGCTACAGCCCATGATGAATCAGAAGGGCCTGGTTTCACATCGTGCACTTGATACTCGTACTAACTAGTAACTTTTTATTATTTTAATTTCAGTAATTATTTTTAAAGAATGATGTACTAAATTGGTACAATGTACATCATAATGATTATTTAAACATATATATTATGTATATGTTTCAACAAATCGCCGAAATTAAAATCATTCAATAGAAAGTTACTAGTTAATAATGTTAGTATTCATATCAAGTGCATGATGCAAACTAAGCCATCGTGAATATTCTGGAGTGCGTTCTAAAACTTAACTATAATAACCAAAACTCTATTGCCCGTATTCATATGCTGGATTCACATTGGATCTGACGTGCATCATACGACGTTCTGTAACCAATCAGAAAACAGGATTTTGCTTCATATCATCGATACGAAATACAATAAAATTCTGCTTTCTGATTGATTGTAGAACATCGTACGACGCACGTCGGATTCAATGTGAATCCAGCAATAGAGTGAGGTCCACTTGACGCTACAAATGCTTCAAAGCGTTTGATTGACCAATCGGAAGAAAAAATTTTACTAATTGACTAATCAAAATATGCTTCGATGCATTTGTAGCATCAAATGGACCGTAGCCATAGTCAAGAGATCGATTCTGTATCTTAAAATGAGATGAAAATTATATTGGGCCATCTAAAAAGTATCCGCGGTACTTTGTCACTAGATATATGACCATCAACACACATCTAGTGACAAAAAACCGCGGATACTTTTTAGATGACCCAATAAAAATAAGCGAATTTACCAGAATATTGATTATTTCATTGGTCAATACCTAGTAAATTTGCTTGCTTTTGTAATTTTCACCTTGTTTGAAGATACAGAATTAATCCCCTGGTCTTAGGCCCGTTCTACAATCAGTCGTATGCCAGAGTCGGGCGTCATACGCATGCGCACTAGATTGTCGGACGTTGAATGAAGTTGTCGCAAGTCGGCTGTTGTTGTCGGAATAGAAGATGATCAATTTCCACCTTTTCCGGCTATGACTAGATGAAATATAACCTTCGGACACATTTGTGTATGGATAAACAGATATTTTTATACGGATATATGGATATACTTATATTATGAAATCACTGAATGTAGATGAAATAATTATTGATTATGTTCGCGAAAATCATTGCTTATATGATAAACGCGATGTGGATTTTAAAAATGTTAGCCAAAAATAGAGATCTGGCAACAAATATCCACAAATTTGAAAAACTGTTATGATATAAATATGTCAGGTAATTTTTTGTTTGTTAAATTATTATTATTTAATATAAAAATATTTTGTAATTTAATTCTTTTGTATCAAACTTAAGAAATGCCTATAAGAGCTGACACTAGATGAATTCGTGTATATAAATTTATTCAATAATAACTTGAATAATATATAATATGTTTCGATCATCGTTTTGATCCTTTTCAATATTATAAAACTAATTAAATCAATACATAGTAGTCGTCAAGCAAGTAGAATCGCATTATTCTACAATATGTTGTCCATATATGGTTGTATAAAATTTATTACAAGTCCGAGTACCAGTATACATTTAATTTCCAGATTAAACACTTGTATCGCTTGTAACACGATAAGCACTTGTAACGCTGGGTTTAGTAATATTGACAGATTGCTCATTTGATGTCATTAAAATGTCAGCAAATGATATCCATTCTTTACATTTGTTCCGACCTTCCGACTTCGATCAACGACTCAATTGTAGAATAGTAAGTCGTATTCATGTGCGATATATAACATATGACAAACGACTAGCGACAGCCAACATCGACATATGACTGATGCATAGAACGGGCCTTATATTTAAGATAGAGAATAAGATCGGTATTCAGTCCGTTTTTATATTCAAGATTGTCTTAAGTATTAAAGTCACTAGATTAATAAAGTACCGCAATGAGAAAATTCATTGAATTAGCATTTGGAGCCAAAATGATGTCAAAGTACTATCCTAATTTGATTCTGCTGAAAGATCGGAAAACATACAGAGATCTAGAAGAAGAAGAACCTGATTCTGTTATTATCGAAAATGCCCAATTGCTGTGTTAAAAATTGCAAAAATCGTAGCAAAAGAGGCTGTAGTTTTGAATAATCACGCGTTATGGAGCCAAAATGGCAGTAGTTCGCGGTACTTTGTTAATCTAGTGATTTTATTAAGTACGGTCTTAAGATGTTCTCTCTAGCTCTACAGTCGAAAAATAAAACAATACTTGAGTAAAATCTCAAGTTAAAAATTATCGAAGACGATCTTATTTCAAAATGTCTTGAACAGTCTTGATATAATTCATAAACACATCTTGTTCAAAATAAGCATAGACTATCTTTTTAGTTACGAATTCGTAAGTCATTATAAAGGCTTAAACACAATCAATGTTGTTCCATCGGATCACTGAAAAATTTTCTGCGCATGTGCAAAAATCCTTCATCGCCACAGAAAAACCTTCAACCAGCGTCGATCGCATCGAACTACCAAAAAAAAAATTTGTGTCCTTGAAGGGAAGATTTATGACGTAGCAATGAAACAATATCGAGAAATATATACATGTGTACATACATACATAAATACATACATATATTCTTTATTCTACTGATATCGCAAATATTAGGTCATCTAAAAAGTATCTTCGGTACTTTGTCACTAGATGGTGTTGATGGTCAACACATCTAGTGACAAAACCGCGGATACTTTTTAGATGACCCAATACATAGACAACACAAACATATTATATAATATTACGCATTTCTCTTTAAAACACTGTTTTCTGAGATTTTATGCCACGCGAGTATTCTTATAGTTATGTAGATTTATATATTCCTCGCTAACTTTAAAATCTTTGCAGCAAATCGTGTTATTATGGAAAGAAGATTTTGTAACCATAATATTTACTATTTATTGTATCATTAGCGATAAGATTTCGCTTTTTGGTTATAAAATCTACCATTCATGAGAACATTCGTTCTGCATCAGCATTTGCATGTGGAATACTTAAAACTATTTAGCTAACATTTCAACATTTTCGAAGATAAATTTACCTTCATAATTTTACACCTGAGATATTGTATGCCACATCTCATCTAATGGCATTTTAAAAAGAATACGATTCTGTTAAAAAAAATGGCTAAATATCTCCACTCTTCTTCGATTAAACTCGGCTTTATTAATTCTGAAAATACTTCTATTACATTTGTCATAAGAGGTATTTGCCGATCCTCAATAAATAGTGCAATTGAGAGCTTCAAAAATTCAAACTCGGCAAAGAGTGGATCACTATGAGAAAGTCGCTTTTTTAATTCCAACATAGCTATTATATAAAAATGCAGGATATTATTAAAACTCTGTGATCTGATACTTTTTCTGAAATAATTTAATTTGTTCTTGACATTCACGCCCTATAAAAATCTTATCATTTGGCAAATAATTACGTGGATCAATTTCTTTGATAGGTTAAGAAGATCTGGCTTTATGAAGTTTTGACACATATTTTTTTTAATAATTTTATTACTTTCTTCTTGTAAAACGGAAATTAGTACTTTTGGTGATTGAAGCAATGCATTAAACGTGTTAAAAATATTTAAGACGTATTTTAGAAAATACTAGTATGTCTTTATTATAGGACACTTCAACTTTTTTAGTATATCTTTAACGGAGGCTAAGTCGTCTGTATGTACTGCGTTAATAAAATACAAATTCAGAGAGTTTTAATGCTCCAAAACTCTTACTACGCAATGTTGAAGTGGAAGCCATCTTGTTGTAGCAGCTTTTAATAACTTACTTTTTTCTTCTTTACAAAATAGCTGAAATTCTTCTAAAAATGCAGACCTTTTTGGACTACTTGTATGTAACATATATAACTATGCAATAAATGCTCCACTTCTTTTGAAAGAGCTTTACTTGCTTCTCCAAAAGCTATGTCCAGAATGACAATTACAACGCATTAAAATTAGTTTAGGATTTACGAGTTTTAATCGCGCCAATAAAAAATTGTTTGACCCTACCATGACACTTCCATTGTCCGTGTCAAAATCAATAATTAACTTCATTGATAATCCTTTAGTTATTGATCTTTCAGTTATTGATTTGTGCATATAATTGTATAAAGTTCTGCTGTGCAATTTTTAGCATCGAGTAAAATAAATTCTAAGAGTTCAACGCAAACTTTTCCACTATTAGGGCAAACGTATCTAATTAACAGACACATATATTTATTATTTTGAATTGAAGTGCTGTCATCTACTAAAATAGAACATGGTGTAACTTTTATAATATTGAAACAATTTTTTCAGTTTCTATTGTGAAAATAATGTTTTTCATTATGTTGGTACACTTTTTTCTACATAAAGTGATTTTATTCAAAACATCCCTGTGCTGCCTACAAACTGGCAAAATATGATCAATTAACTAAAATGCAAGCGGATATAGAGCAAAATTGAAGAAATATGGATTTCTGCTTCCTTAATTTTCTTAGATTCAATGGAAGCCATGAAACTATTTGCAGCATGAGTGTCAAATAATTTTTTAATCAAAGAAGTTACTTTCATGCACATAACAGATTTCTTGTGTTTTTAGTGCTCATATGACATTGTAAGTTATGTTTTTCGCTAGAGAGAGTGATGTAATGACATGCTGAACATCTTGCGTTGCTGTTTTTACCGTTGATTTCTTGAAGCCAACATTTTCAAGATCTTTCTCTTTCTTATTCATTGTGATTTCATATAATGTAACCAAGATAATGGCCTATCAATGCATGAAGTAAACAACTATTTTCATGACAATTCTGTGCACTGATTAATCAGTCGACTTTGAAGACTGAAAATTAAATATATATCTAACATGTTTAAACCGTACTGTTTACGGATATTTAACCTTCTGACCTACCTAGATGATGTTACATTGATAGATACAGATCAAATCAGTTAGAAATTAGCTATGTGTAATATGTATCGAAATATATGTAATATATATATATATATATATATATATATATATATATATATAAAACTCTATTTTGCGAGAGAAAATTAGCAAATCGAAACGAAAATTCATTCATTTCGTGTTCATACAGTCTCAATAAACGGTCTCAATAATTCGCGCGATTGGCGCGAATAGAGAGCCTACAATCAGAGTGACGCCATACGAGTATCACTTGTGATTGGTCCGCCATGTTTTAGCCATTCCCTCCAGTTTTTTAAACGCATTATTTTCTAAATTTTGAATTCATGCTAAAAAATGCTCAAAAATTGTGACAAATTAAAAAATGATAATAAATAAATATTGTATATAAAATAATAAAACTTTTACATATATTATTTATTATAAAATTTCATTTATTTTGTACTATTGCAATATTGTAATATTGCATTTTGTAATATTGCACATTACTTTATACAAAACGTTATTTATTGCACATTATTTGCGCTATTCAATGCGCTAGTTTATTATCCATTTTCTATTCCCACATTTTAGGAGCAAAATGCATCTGTAATAATATAAAAGAAATCAAAAATTCAGAAAAATATTATATATGTATATACCATTTCATAAAATATTATATATTAAATATCGTAATTATCATATTATTTGATTTAGACTCACAATGCAATTATATATAATTGAAAAGATTATAACAAAAAGAGAAAAAATTAAATTCGTAACCAATGTGATGACTATACATATACTTAGTGCCAAGACACTACTGTTTCTTCAGATATTATAATTAATCTGTGTATATTTTATGTTATTATACATTTTTATTTTAATATTTTAAATATATTATTTATAAAGAATAAATTACTTTACCTCACATACAGATGAATTTTTTGACGGTGTCCAATTTTTATATTTGCCATTTATACTCTTTAATCAATTCATTCGGCGTTCTGTGGCTTTCGGAATTATTTTCATAACATATCCTTTTTTTAATAAATTGTTACAAAACGTATTGTACATCCAAACCATATTTGTAAAATAATTTCGATAATTTTATTTTTATTAATGTACCTTTACGTATATTATCTATGTCGTTCAATGCTGTTGCACCTAACCCTAAAACTGACAGTCTGTTGGATAGACTGAGACCGTATATCTCTTTCTCTCTCGCAGAATTTCGCTAAAATATGACGTCATTTCTCGTATGGCGCCACTCTAAATTCGATTATATCCCAGAGCTTTGATTGGACAGCTCGTTATTCCGTGTTTCCTGTGCCTATTGCCTGTGTCTATTGTGTTCAGTGTTGTTCCATTCGAAGATTTTTCTTTATTTTGAAGGTTTTTTGACCTATCGGAAGGTTGAAGGAAGGTTTTCGAATAGTTTTTTATTAGTACGAAATACGAATCACTATTCGGCGAAAAGAAATTATTTGCGTTTCAAAACTTTTCTTGAATAACTAAAATTTATTTTACGTTACGTGACGTAAGCTATAGAATTTTGGTTAACGTTGATATGTATTTTGGAACGCACCCTTGCGCAATTGGCAATATTGGGATTACTAGCTCCCTCTGCAGTTGCACGAGTCTTATGTCCACCATGTGGGCGTGTTCAAGTCGACAAAACGGCATGCTTGCCGAACGAATGAGCATGATGGTTCTTATCTGTAGATCCAACCAATTATGTTTAATTGTTCGGCGAGCGGACCTAGCCTCTTTGCGAACTTGAATTCTATGTCTGTGAGCTATGGACTCTATACTCTATAGCCCTGTGTGACTGCAGTCTACAAGCAAGAGAAGGGGGCTTCCCATCCTGTTTGCGCCTAGAGAGCCTATAATCAGAGTGGCGCCATACGAGAGATGACGTCATATTTTAGCGAAATTCTGCGAGAGAGAAAGAGATATACGGTCTCAGTCTATCCAACAGACTGTCAGTTTTAGGATTAGGTGCAACAGCATTAAACGACATAGATACGTAAAGGTACATTGATAAAAATAAAATTATCGAAATTATTTTAGAAATATGGTTTGGATGTATAATACCGTTTTGTAACAATTTATTAAAAAAAGGATATGTTATGAAAATAATTCCGAATGCCGAATGAATTGATTAAAGAGTATAAATGGCAAATATAAAAATTGGACACCGTCAAAAAATTCATCTGTATATGAGGTAAAATAATTTATTCTTTATAAATAATTTATTTAAAATATTAAAATAAAAATGTAATATAAAATATACCTAGATTAATTATAATATCTGAAGAAACAGTAGTGTCTTGGCACTAAGTATATGTATAGTCATCACATTAGTTACGAATTTAATTCTTTCTCTTTTTGTCGTAATCTTTTCAATTATATATCATTGCATTGTCTAAATCAAATATATGATAATTACGATATTTAATATATAATATTTTATGAAATATATGTATATACATATGTATATACATATATAATATTTTTCTGAATTTTTGATTTCTTTTATATTATTACAGATGCATTTTGCTCCTAAAATGTGAGAATAGAAAATGAATAATAAACTAGCGCATTGAATAGCGCAAATAATGTACAATAAATAACGTTTTGTATAAAGTAATGTGCAATATTACAAAATGCAATATTACAATACTGCAGTAGTACAAAATAAATGAAATTTTATAATAAATAATATATGTAAAAGTTTTATTATTTTATATACAATATTTATTTATTATCATTTTTTAATTTGTCACAATTTTTGAGCATTTTTTAGCATGAATTCAAAATTTAGAAAATAATGCGTTTAAAAAACTGGAGGGAATGGCTAAAACATGGCGGACCAATCACAAATGATACCCATATGGCGTCACTCTGATTGTAGGCTCTCTACTGCACATTGGATACGATGTGATACGATAGCCAATAAGTTTACAACTCCTAATGTGTTCATTGATTACCGCGTCTCATTTTGCCGTGCGGCAAACGTTTCCGCGTCCAGTGTGCAGAAGCCATCAGTCCAACTTTTGTCGCGCGATAGAAGTAGTATTACATCATTTCTAAAAGTTTTGCAAGATGAGGCCGACTTAAAAATAGAATTATTGGTTAGTGCGGACAATTTCCGCTGCGCAACAAGCTTTGCGGCATTCTATGTGCAGGAGCTATTAAGCAAAAATGATAAATGTTAAGAAAACTTCGTTCACTTCAAATTTTAATAAAAAATAATCTAAATCAATGCGTTTTCGCGTAAAAATAAATATTTGATAATAAAAAAATGTCACTCTATCCCGCGAATCGAGATATTAAACATTAAAGTTGATGATTATTGAGGTTAGGAAATCTGTTATACTTAAATGTATCAATATGGTCATGCGTTGATCACGTATACAAATTCTTATAGGCAGACAAGATATTTCTCTACTGCAGACTCTTATTTGATTGTATTGGAAAATGATATATTCAATAAAACAATTAAATAAAAATCTTTAGCTCGCTGTCTAAAATTCATACGGGAAATGTTTTGAAATCGAGATTTAACCGATCATAAATGAATATGATTTTTGCAAATTTTGTTTATATAAATGCAACATCAGAAGATTTTTTTGTATGACATTTTATGTTTCACATTAAAACAAATATATACAAAAAGTCGGAAACGCAAGATTCACAATAGATTTACTTATATATAAATCCTTAAATAATATTAAAAAAATTAATATTATTAATTTTAACAAATTTAATAATACATTATGAAACATTTGTAACTTTTTCCAAAATGTATGGGAATTTGGACAATGGCGGAGTCGCGTTTATAGTTGCAGTCTATATATATAATATTATAAAGAATGCTGGATTTAAACTTTAATCCACATAAAAAAAATTTAAAAAGTATTAATTTTAAATAATTTAAACTTCTCTGCTTTAAAATAAATCTGCTTTAAAAATACAAATTCGCTGCTTTAAAAATATAAATTATAATATTTTCTTATATTATTTTTAAGGCACTGAATTTGTATTTTAGATCAGAAAATTTGTTTTTAAGTAGTAAGTTTGTTTTTAAAACAGTGAATTTAATATTGCGTAGTAAATGAACTTAGTGTTGCGTGGCTCTGACAGATTTTTCAATACTGATCAAGCTTTAATGTTTAATATCTCGGTTTGCAGGACAGAGTGACGCTTATTTCTGCCAAATTCTTCTTTCCTTGTATGCATAAACGCGACGAATTAATCTAATTTTATTGATTTTTGCGTAAGCTGTACCGGGTGTCTCAGAGCACCCGTACCACCCTTTTAAAAGGTAGGGATGTGTTTGTACAAAAAAATTCAGACAAAATTTGCAGGATTTCGGGAGATCTATCTGATGGTGACCTTGAATTTGACCTTGAGGTCGACCTTGGGCATAACTCAAGGTCAAAGTACCGTTTTACAAATGTAAACCCTTATTCATGACATCACAAATGAAAATAGCGGAAAATTTTACGTCCGAATACTTTATCAAGCCTAGGTCAAAATTACCCTTAGAGGTCATGTGGAGGTCAAGTTACTTTTACAGCACCCGTACCAACCTTCTAAAAGATATGCATGTGTTTGTACAAAAAATAGTTCAAACAATACTAGGTATTTACATAGCTATAATGCATCCATCTGCTGGTGAATTTGAATTCTACCTTTAGATTCATTTGTAGTCGTGTACATCGATTTTTAAAGATTCCTAATTATCAAGATTTTGAACAGTCGATGCCGCCTGTGTCAGCGTTACCCAAGATGTACCACGTGGAGGTCACAAGGTCGGACTTACACCTCGTCGGGGTGCTTTTTTAAGATGGTTCCCCTTGCCGTCACCTTTGTTCGTACGCATATGTTCAGTCTAGATTTTCGAAATGTCCTCCACGTGCATGTATGCAGGCTGTTATTCTTCGTTGAAAATCATCCGTCACCCGACGAATTTCGACAGGATCTAGAGACTGAATGGCTTCTCGAATTCTGTTCTTCATGTCTTCTGAAGTCGTAGGTCGTTCGCGGTATACGAGGTCTTTTATTCTTCCCCACAAATAAAAATCCAAAATTGTAAGATCCGGTGATCGTGGTGGCCAGTTATGGACCATATTTACCTATCCATTGGCCGCGAAATATGCGGTTCAGTTGTTGACGAGCAATGACAGACGTGTGGGCTGGACATCAAAAAGCATGGCAAAAAGCACCCCGACGAGGTGTAAGTCCGACCTTGTGACCTCCACGTGGTACATCTTGGGTAACGCTGACATAGGCGGCATCGACTGTTCAAAATCTTGATAATTAGGAATCTTTAAAAATCGATGTACACGACTACAAATGAATCTAAAGGTAGAATTCAAATTCACCAGCAGATGGATGCATCATAGCTATGTAAATACCTAGTATTGTTTGTACTATTTTTTGTACAAACACATCCATATCTTTTAGAAGGTTGGTACGGGTGCTCTAAAAGTAACTTGACCTCCACATGACCTCTAAGGGTAATTTTGACCTAGGCTTGATAACGTATTCGGACGTAAAATTTTCCGCTATTTTCATTTGTGATGTCATGAATAAGGGTTTACATTTGTAAAACGGTACTTTGACCTTGAGTTATGCCCAAGGTCGACCTCAAGGTCAAATTCAAGGTCACCATCAGATAGATCTCCCGAAATCCTGCAAATTTTGTCTGAATTTTTTTGTACAAACACATCCCTACCTTTTAAAAGGGTGGTACGGGTGCTCTGAGACACCCGGTATAATTACCAAATTTGAACTGTATAATAAATTTTATGCAAAAAGTGAATTTATGTTCTTAAAGCAACGAACCATTGCTGTGACAGATTTCCTAATATGAATAGTCGTCAACTTTAATAATATTGGGTCATCTAAAAAGTATTCGCGGTTTTTTGTCACTGTGTTGATGGTCACATATCTAGTGACAAAGTACCGCGGATACTTTTTAGATGACCCAATATACAATATTTCGGTTTGCGGAGCAGCGCGACACTTTTTTCTTGTCAAATTTTTATTTTTACGTGAAAACGCATTGATTCAGTATATTTTTACCAAATTTTAGGTGAACAGGATCTTTTTAACATTAATAACCACCTCCAGAAAAAATAAAGACAAGGAGGACAAGACAGTTCTGTAAAATCCGGCAGTTCTGTAAAAATTAGTCCCCTTTTAGAATAGCATTTCACAAAAAATTCAACGATTTTTTGCTGAAAAATTCATTTTCAATAAAATTTAAATAAAATTTCAGAAATATTTAAAAAAAATGCCCGAAAAATTTCTACAGAAATTCAAAATAATTTCAATTCAATTTCAGCGATTTTTCAGTGTGTCAGCTGAAAAATTCAGTGAAATTTCAATAAATTTTCAATCAATAATTTCGCTGAAATGTTCCAAACATGGAATAAATTCAACAAAATTTTTTCACTAACGCACTTCAAGTCGAAATCACAATCTAATTATACAAAAGATAATATAATAACACATTTTATAAAACTTTTCAAATGCAATGTTTCTATTGGAAAATCCAATGGAAATATTATGGAAACATTATCGAATCAAATAAATTCAACCTTAAGAACATTTTCGTCAAGACAACTTTAAATGAAAAGAATTCTTGAAAAAACTTCCTCTCGGAAATCGTCTTATTTCGTGACGAATTGTTGATCTCAAAACGATCTTGATGAATAATGGCCGCAGCACAAATTCTTGCATAAAGCATGATGCATAGTGCATAAGGGAATCAATCGAAATTCTTCTTTTCTATGGAATGAGAGGAAAGGAAAGATTCTGATTAGTTGATTCGCTTATGCACTATGCGTTATGCAAAATTCTGTGTTGCGGCCTTAAGACAGTCGTGATCAAAATTACCTTAAGCTAGTCACACACACTTTCTGTAACAGTAACAGTAAGATTTTCAACCAATCGCGTTGCTCGATTGTTACAGTTACGGACGACCGAATCGAGTAATGCGATTGGTCAAAAACCTACTTTATGTTTGTAGTTATTATTACGGAAAGTGTATGTGATTAGCTTTAATGTGATTAGCTTGAGCTTTGACTACAAATGTGGACTATGAATACGTCTTACATGGACGAAGCCGTCAAAAAGCGTGGTCAAAAGTGATCATCTGAATTAGTTCGCTCGAGATGTCGCTTTCGTTCCATGACATCGTTTTCGCAGTTTGCATGTAGATCATATCAATTTTGCCATGAAGAATGCTCCATTTTAATGACAATTTACGTTTTCCTGTTACTACTATTAGAATATGAGTTCGGCGCGTGTCTTTGATCGGTACGGATGTGTCTGCGTTTAGTGTCGCGTCGTGTGTTGCATCATCCGCTCTTTTCAGAGCGATCTGTGTCTTTTGAGTCATTAATTGACTCGCATTCTCACTTATCTCCTTTCTATTCGCGTCTAACTCTCCTTGCCCATACTTTTAGCGGTATTTTGAGAGACTATGAGTGTGCCTCCCATGGGAGGCGGGTCGGGGGATCCCGGTGGGTCTCCCTCTCCCCCTCCCCTGGTTTCTACGGCGTCATCCTCACTAGTGTTTCGGTTGAACATTTTGAATTCGCTAAAGAAATACTTGCTGGGGCAACGAACGACACGTGTGAGCAGATGGACGTTACAATTGACCGCGCTGCCAAAAGAGCCAATGAGAGTTTGGTGCTCGAGCGCGAACACGAATATGCCAAACGCCGTAATGGTCCTGAGCCCGGACAAAGCTACTTCTGTCTCAGTTTCTCTCTGTCCCTCTATCTGACAGTTCGGCACATGCTCAACAAGCTTCTCACAACCTCTCTGACACAAGATATGGTCTGACGGATCGCGCATCTTTTATTGTCCATATGCAGGTGAGCAGCGATTGCATAAGAGAGCGCGTTCGAAGTTTTAATGAAGAGACAAGTCGCTAAAGTTGTGCACTCGGACATAGTATCTATGAAAAAAGTCTTGCGTGGCAAAATTTCGGTTGAAATGCGCACTTATGAAGCAGCCAATAACCTTGTGACTAACCCTGATCTCATCAAGGCAGGATATTCAATCTTTATTCCTACATTTAAGATAATGCGTTCAGGTATAATAAGATTCGTTCCGATTTCTGTAACGGATCAAAAACTTAAATTAAATCTTAAATCTTCTTGTCATGTAACCGAAATTAAAAGACTTAACAGGCGCGTTGTTAAGGAAAGCGGTGTCGAATACATCCCTTCCACTTCAGTTAACCTTAAATTTACTGGGCAGATTCTTCCCAGGTAAGTATTTCTTTTCTATGATTCCCACGAAGTCCTACCTTTTGTCCCTAAAGTTAAAACATGCTTTTCTTGCTTCAGAGTTGGTCACATTCGGAAGTGTTTGTGAATTTTGTAAGAGTCATCCGAGATGCAGGCTATGTGGTAAGGATGTTCACAAAGAAGACGAGACGTGTGAGAGGCAAAACCTCCCCCCCAAATATATCAATTGCTCTGGAGATCATATCACCACGTCGACAAATTGCCCTCTCTTTATTAAACAGAAAAATGTACAGACAATTGCAGCCACCGAAAATATCTCTCTTGCGGATGCTAGGAATAGGTTATCGTCTACGGACTCTCGATTTACTTTTAGATCCAGTACTGACTTAGATAGTACGCGTAGCGTTTACTTTGCAGATGATGATTATCATAATTTCCCTTTACTTCCACCAAAGAACGGTAGCACCCCTCATTCGTTCGCCAGTTATAATAAGTTTTCCCCTCTAGAAAATGCAGACATCTCTAGATTATCGTACGCTAAAGTCTCTGCTAAAAGTTCTATTCCTTGCACTTCATCCGAACATCCTCAGTCCCTACGTCAGAGAGCAGATGTCTCCCGATCACAATCCCCTCTCCCATCTTCGTCGCGAAATAACTATAAACTCGTACAGGATCTCCTCGATATTCAAGTCATTCCCTCTCGTAATACTAATAATACTAATAATAACTCTAAATCATTGGAAGAAGCCAGGAGGGAATATCTGATATCTCCGAATGGCAGATCTCCCAATATATCGAGAGACGGCGTCCTTCTTAATCATGATCGAGCTAATCATCCACGAGATAACTATCATTACGAACATGATGCCCTTCTTGCCGGACACATAGATGTGGCCATGTTCTCTGTGCTCTTTAAGCAATTTTTAAACCATATAAACTCATATATAAAACCGCACCCCCTCTCGCTTCTACCGACAACCGATTGACTATGACGACCCGCGCACTTATTATGATAATTATCAAGCTGACCTTCCCGCTTTTTCTAACGATCGCGCTTACAATTATTATTAATTTTTCTGTTACTTTATTTTAAATCACCTTCTACTTTCATAACCAAATTTCACTTATGTCTCCTAACAAGCCTTCCATAATATGGTGTTTGAGATCGGTAATTCGAAAGGAAAGCAAGAATTCTTTCAGTCGATCGACATTAATTGTCATTGAACGCATGCACAAATTGAGCTCGTGATTTCATCTCAAACATGATTTTAATCCTCGTTAAAATCATCAAATTCGTCGTTCTTTGTTCCTTTTAAAAACAATTCGTTACACGCAAACAAGTTGTCGTTACCGGCAACGGACAATCGAAGGTTCTAGAACAATTCAATTCGCGAGCGCCGCGCTCCGACGAATACGTCACGCGCTGTCACCAATCCCACGCACGGATTTTCTGTCGCGCATGACTGTTACGTTGAACGTCGCTAGAAAAGAATCCAAAGCGCCAATCAATTTTGTACACCTAATGCCACGTAATAATTACGATTGTGGCAAATTTTTATTGGATTTTTCCCAAAAGGGAAAGCTCAGACCGAAAGCAATAAATGCTTCGATTTCGCCGTCCTCCTTCTTACTTCCAAAAAAGTTCTTAGAGTTCTTAGAGTCATAATCTCGCTTCGTAAAATCGCCGTGCTAACCGTTTAGTGAAATCGCTATAAACCGAAACTTTCGAGAAGCTTCGAGGAAAATCGCCGAGATTTTCCATCACCGCGATTCCAAGCTCAATTTGGAAAAGGTGACCGCATTTAATATTCTGTTAATCTGATCTTTAATTAATTATATCTTTTGACTTTGTAACTGAATACATTAAAGAAATTCTTTTGTTAAATTAAATGAAACGGAGTTCTCTTCACTGTCGTGCATCATATCAACCTTGTGCCGTTTTCTCACTCGAATCTGTCCGCGCGGTGCGCTCTCGCACATATGGAATATTCCATAATATGGAATTCCATAATATCCATACAGCAGCAGGATTTATTGCTGTGTGACAATTTTCTCTATCGAAGAAAGATTGACGGTGAAGGAGAAAAACGATAAGATGTCGACGACGTTTGGAAATAATTGTATTGCGTTCATGTTTGATGAAATGCGATATGAACTCAACGATATGTAGATTGATCGCAACAGAAACATTGGAATTACCACGTTGGAAGTACCATCAAAAACTGTCAATGACATATGACAAAGCTTTGATTGTCCTGAACAGGATGGAACTCTAGATCCGACACGGAGGAAGGATACTTTAACTTTTGCGTATCACTCAGCATGTTGTTGGACTTTTGCGAGGATTACAAACGCGTGGTCGTCAACGCTCGCCATGAATTGATTTTGATACGAGCGCCTAACAATTACAATTGCTTGATGGGAAATCTGTGACGGAACCTGAGATTGAATTATTCAAAGTGCAGTGGTGGATGCCTCATGTTGCGTTAAACAACATTAATAAATTATTATGCTGCGAGCATTGGAAAGCGGTCGTTATCTGAGCATGAGTTTTCGCTTGTGGAATCTGTACGAGTATCCTCTATTACAGAATATGACCAAGCATTCATGGGCTATCAAAACGGCGATTCAACTTGAGAAGCCGCGATATATTATCTTTGCTCTGCAGACCGGTCGAAAGAATGTCATGTCACGAGATGTTAGCGTGTTCGACGATTGTAATTTGAGTAACGTGAAAGTATATCTAAATTCAGAATTTTATTTATATTTAATTTATGTAGGATGATTTAAATCTGGATTTTGACCAAGAGATATTCCGTCTTGTTTGATATGTACGCGCGTTTTCGTAAAGCATATTATGGAATTAACTGCTTCGAAACAATGTTTAACGTGCTCTCGTTTATCGAGAAAGAGTTTTTTGCGGTCATTGATTGCTCACGACAAAACGAATCCGTCAAAAGCACCACTGTGGACGTACGCATAGAATTTGACTGCAAGGAGAATGTGCCCACCAATACTATCGCCTATTGTCTCGTCCTACACGATCGAGTAGTGTCCGTTGTCCAATGTCGTAGTGCGCAAGATTATGTAAATTGCAAAATCAGCAAGTATTTAAAACTTTAAAAAGAACAGAAAAATCGAGATGAAACACAGTTTTGAAAAATTGTTCATCATGGTCATACCAACGATCGTGGATCTGCAAGGATTCGTCGTTAACAAGAAATTTATCGTCAAAGAAGTAGCGGTGCTAAAACAGACCATTCTCACACATTACATTTTTACAAATTTCGTGGAAATTTTTGATAAGATCCGATAAATCTTGCGCTTCTTGGTTGAGTGCTTATCATCATGAATTACGATGGGAGGATCCATGGGATGGTCCCGTACAGCAAGGTGAAACGCGATCACAGCAGTTGTATTTGAAGACGATGCTATCGTGTACGTCAAGAGACATGAGAAACGAACGTGGCTGTGGAACTTGTTTCTGGACGATAAGCGAGAACGCATACATCGAGATCTTGCAGTTTACGAAGACATGAAATCTTTAACTAATCTAGGTGATTGTAATACGATGTGGAAAACATGCATAGAATTGTGCTTTGCAAAATGTATTTAAAATATTTAATTGGTATTTGCGATGTCAAGAAGAATTGTAAGATTTTTTAAAATAAAATATATGTTATCTCGCATTAATATGTTTTTATTTGCACTACCCTAACTAGATATTTAAGTAAATATATATATATATATATATAGCTAATAGAGTTAAAAATGGGCCAATAACGTCTGATAGTTGTTTGAAATATCAGTCTGATAGCTGTTTATAGCTGTTATATATCAGTCCGAGTTGTTAAATATTAGTTGTTAAATATTAGTTTGATAGCTGTTAAATATTCGTCCAATAGCTGTTCAATAGATATACGTTTAATTGCGCTTCAATGCGAAGTGCTGCAAGCGACAAAAATGCTGAAATGGAATCTTTCGAGCGCAATGTCTTCTCATATATTTTTGGCTGAGGCATACGCTTTTATTCAAGGCATTGTACTTTTTGCCGCAGATATATTGATTATTTTAATTTAATTTAATTTAATTCAATTTGATTTAGTTTATTGCAAACCTATATGAAAAAACATATTAACAGAGTAATAAACATAAAGTATGATACAAAAGACTATAATTAACATAAATAAAATAGACAATAGTTTGCAAATGGTTAGGCGTCAGCAAAATTGTTGCTACAATGCCTACCAGTAACAAAACCAGAATAAGACAATAATAAGAGGTAAACTAATAGCTGAAAACACACACACACACACACACACACATACACTCACTCACATACACACGCGCATACACCTGCAAACACATCAATTACATCAGTCTCGTTTGAATACTGTGAGTGACGCAATGAAACGCGAGGCAGCGAAACAAAAGGAGGATAGAGAGGGAGAGGTTTTTAAATCAGGAAGGGAATTAAAATATTTGACAAAGATATAGGAGAAAGCAGTACGAAACTTAGTAGATCAATATATGAGGAAGGATAAATAATTTTGATATCTGGTGACAAAAGGATTAAAAGAGGAATGATGCTCAGAGTTCAACTGAAGGAGACGTCGCAGATATAGAGGAGTATTGAAGCGAAAGAGGGAAAATACAATACAGCACAGGTGGAGAATAAAATGTTGCGAAATTTTAAGCCAGCCAAATCTTTGATAATACGAAAATATGTGGTCATATTTACGAACACAATAGAAAAAGCAGAGACAAGAATTTTGGATACTACTGTACACGATTAAGCACATATTGGTTAAGAGCAGAAACGACATCAGCGTAATCAAATAGAGAAATAACAAGTAATTAAAGAGTTTTTGAGGGCAGGGAAAGATGTGGCGAAGGGGATAAGAAGACATAAACGAGCATAAGCAGCTCGACACTTGACGGTCACGTGTGACTTGAAGAGTCATGGATCAAGAATCTTAATAGAGGAAGAGCGAGGAATTGGAATAGAATTAAAAGAAATGTCGAAGGACTGAATACGGGATAATAATAAGGAGGAACCGACAATTAACAAGGATGATTTAGAAGGATTTAGATGCAGAGCATTGTTACGCCCGTGCCATGCTGACACCGTAATTTGCCGCTCGCGAAGTTCTGAAGATCGCGTTGCCCAGCAATGCCGAGCCGCTCTGTTATTAAACAAGCAGATTTGGATGTGAACCATCGCTGCGCTTGGACGTGTCTTTCGCTTCGCTGATTCTATCATCGTTCGTGTGCTCTGAACTTACATGTGCCTGTGTCTATTTCAAAAGAAAAAACTCTTTTTCTTCTTTCTATTAAATCCGTATTATCCCATTCCTGCGGACGGGAGTCTGCGTAAACGCGTTCGCGAGAACGTCTTCACGAGCCGAACGTAACATTTTGGAGAGAGAGAAGGGAACAAAACCAATGGAAATAAATTTAAAATATTTCCTAAGAATAAAAATTTTGAGAAGAACAGAAGTAATAAAAAATATTGGGAATGTGGAAAGGAGGGGCATTTCCGTTCTGAGTGTCCTGGCAAAGTGGGAAACAAGGAATAGTCGAGCTTTACAGAAAAGGCTCGATTAAAATGAAAGAATTTCCGAAAAATATTTATCATTTGAATGGCTTATACTTTGACACTAAACATAAGCCATGTATTTGCTATGATAATTGTTGTGCTAATTTACATTCTTTCAGGAAGTATTCTTATTCTACTAGAAATAAACAATACTTTAATAATCGATGTATTAATCTGTGTCCTTATAACTCTTGTATTAACCAATGTTCTTTCAGGAAAAATAGAATTAAAAATAACGTGAAAGATTTTTATTATAAAGGCAAAGTTAATGACAAACCTTGTCTTCTTAGAATTGATACGAGTTCCGATATTTCAATTATAAATAGTAATTTTGTTGAATCGTGTAAACCAAAAATTATAATTGGCAACTGTAATGTTAAATATCCCACGGGGGAACAAGTACCAATTAGATACAAAACCATAGTAAAAGTTCGATTTGCAAAACACTGTTGAGATACCAATATTAATAGCCGAAATAAATGATAATTTTGGGTGTCGATTTTCTTAAATTACTTAATTTACAAAATTAAAAGTATTAATAAACATCGTTCTAAATTAAAAATTCGTACATAATCTTACAATATTCTTACAATTCTTTAATATAAAATTTTTTCTTTCTGTATAATACGCTGCGAGTCATTTTTATCAAGAATTAACAAAATCATAAGAAAATTCTGGAAAAGTAACCGTAAACAAAAAGAATTAATATTAATCACATAAAAATTAGTAATATAATGTACCTTAGTAAATCTGTTAAGAGTCCAATAATACACAACGAAAAAAAAATGTAAAATGTAGTCCATTTAGTGGTACAATAAAATAGTCTTTTTATTTTATAAGTTATTATAAGCAAATTCGCAAAGGTAACAAGCATCTGACTTACACGATGTCAAAAAACGAAATATCAAGCAGAAAAACATTATCGAGAACGGAAAACGGAAAAATAGGGAAAAAAGGAAAGAAGTTAGAAAGGAGAAAGAGAATGTATAATGTCAGAATACAAATCCGGCAAAGACACTCCGTGTCATTTTGTCTATTAATCCCATGTTTCTGTTTTTTAATATGGACCATTTCAGATATTAATCTTTTATTATATGAAGGCTCTACATCTAATATTTCCACTTTATCCCATTTAAAGTTATGTTTCTCCTCAATACGATGATTGGAAATCACTGATGGAGATTTTGAATTTATATTGATATCAGAAACATGTTCATGCAATCTGGTCTTTAATTGTCTTTTAGTTTGGCCAACGTAACTGGCATCACAATCCTCGCAAGATATTCTGTAGACCACATTTTGATTCTGAACGTGTTCTAAATCATCCTTTCCTCTCCTTATGAAACTTCTTAATGTGTTAGAAATAGTAAAAGCCAATTTACAATTAAACATATCAACAATAGTATAAATCTTTCGGATATCATATTAACATATGGAATCGTAAAAAATTTCTTCTCAGTGTCATCCTTATTCTTATTCAAATTATTAATCTTATTAATGTGATATTTGATTCTATTATGAATAGTCAAAAAAATAAAACGTAACGGATATGCATTCTGTAAAAAAATCTTAATAGCGTCAATCAAATTATTTTGTTGGAATTTCGGATGACACAAACAAAAAATCTTATCTTAAACCAATCGAATAATAACTTGTCATTCGAGCTAGTACAACCGAGAATAATATTATTGGCTGTCGGAATAACATAATTAATTTTGTTAGAAATAATAGTGTTTCAATTATGGATAAGTTTCGGAATGATTTTCCTAGGACCAGCTCGAATGACAAGTTATTATTCGATTGATTTAAGATAACGAAATTATTTGTAAAAAATCATCCTGAAATATTAATTTCCAAAGCTGATAATGTCACCGTTGCTCAAAATAAATTAGATTGGAACCAGATTCTGTTTTGGTTTCCTTGGATGTGGTATCTCTATTTACTAATGTATTATACCTATAGATTTGGCATCTGATAGTGTGGTTGTAAGGTGGGATGCTATATCCAAGAAGACTAAAATTCCTTTGGACGAATTTTTGATTGCCTTTCGGATGGTTTTAAATTCGACGGTTTTTATTTTTAATAAAAAATATACAAGCAAATATTTGGGAATCCCCATGGGTTCACCTTTGTCATCTGTTGTTGCAAATATGGTTATGCAGGACTTTGAAAAAATGGTTATTGGAATGTTGCCTTGTCGACTGCTATTTTATTATCGATACGTTGATGATATTATCTTAGCCGCTCCGTCTGAGAGTGTTTGTGATATTTTGGATATTTTTAATTCGTTACACACTAGATTGCAGTTCACCATGGAGATTGGCCTTGATGGGAAAATAAGTTTTTTAGATACGATGTTGATTATTGAACAACGGAATCTCATTTTTGATATATAGTATACTGTAAAGCAACCTTTTCCGGCGGATTTCTTAATTTCCATTCACATCATCCACTTTGTAATAAAAGAGATGTAATTTATGAAGTCGTGGATAAGATTTTTTGTTTGTGTCATCCGAAATTCCAATAAAATAATTTGATTGACGCTATTAAGATTTTTTTATAGAATGGATATCCGTTACGTTTTATTTTTTTGACTAATTCATAATAGAATCAAATATCGCATTAATAAGATTAATAATTTGAATAAGAATAAGGATGACACTGAGAAGAAATTTTTTACGATTCCATATGTTAATATGATATCCGAAAGATTTATACCTATTGTTAATATGTTTAATTGTAAATTGGCTTTTACTATTTCTAACACATTAAGAAGTTTCATAAGGAGAGGAAAGGATGATTTAGAACACGTTCAGAATCAAAATGTGGTCTACAGAATATCTTGCGAGAATTGTGATGCCAGTTACGTTGGCCAAACTAAAAGACAATTAAAGACCAGATTGCATGAACATGTTTCTGATATCAATATAAATTCAAAATCTCCATCAGTGATTTCCAATCATCGTATTGAGGAGAACCATAACTTTAAATGGGATAAAGTGGAAATATTAGATGTAGAGCCTTCATATAATAAAAGGTTAATATCTGAAATGGTCCATATTAAAAAACAGAAACATGGGATTAATAGACAAAATGACACGGAGTGTCTTTGCCGGATTTGTATTCTGACATTATACATTCTCTTTCTCCTTTCTAACTTCTTTCCTTTTCTCCCTATTTTTCCGTTTTCCGTTCTCGATAATGTTTTTCTGCTTGATATTTCGTTTTTTGACATCGTGTAAGTCAGATGCTTGTTACCTTTGCGAATTTGCTTATAATAACTTATAAAATAAAAAGACTATTTTATTGTACCACTAAATGGACTACATTTTACATTTTTTTCTCGTTGTGTATTATTGGACTCTTAACAGATTTACTAAGGTACATTATATTACTAATTTTTATGTGATTAATATTAATTCTTTTTGTTTACGGTTACTTTTCCAGAATTTTCTTATGACTTTGTTAATTCTTAATAAAAATGACTCGCAGCGTATTACACAGAAAGAAAAAATTTTATATTAAGGAATTGTAAGAATATTGTATTAGGTGTTGGAATTAATTCGTAGCGTTTTACAAGTGATGGGAAGTACTTTCATTAATGTATTTTTTAATGCTCATGTGAAATAAATAACATTCTTTCATTAAAAAACGCTACGAATTAATTCCAACACCTAATAAGATTATGTACGAATTTTTAATTTAGAACGATGTTTATATTTAAAAAATTATAATTTAGATAAGCAAACTTAATACAAAACAATTAAAATACAATAAAACAAACATTTCAACTCCAATTGAGTCATTTTCAATGCAATCATACAATATAAATGTCGTTCTAAATTAAAAATTCGTACATAATCTTACAATATTCTTACAATTCCTTAACAAAAAATTCCTTCTTCTTTCTGTGTAATACGCTGTGAGTCATTTTTATCAAGAATTAACAAAGTCATAAGAAAGTTCTTAGTAAATCTGTTAAGAGTCCAATAATACACAACGAGAAAAAAAAATGTAAAATGTAGTCCATTTCGTGGTACAATAAAAAAGTCTTTTTAATTTAATAGGTTGTTATAAGCAAATTCGCAAAGGTAACGAGCATCTGACTTAAATGATGTCACAAAACGAAATTTCGTTTATACGTCATTGGCTCTTTGCTCTTCTTTTATACTACCTTTTGCTTATTAGTACAAAGCCTTTTTTATTACTTTTAATGATGTTTATATTATTGTAAGATTGCATTGAAAATAACTCAATTGGAGTTGAAACGTTTGTTTTATTTTATTTTAATTGTTTTGTATTAATTTTGCTTATTTAAATTAAAATTCTTTTATACATTATTGGCTCTTTGCCCTTCTTTTATACTACCTTTAATTTACAAAATATTTTTAATTTTTCTTGAATTGATTTCTAATTGACACTGATTTTAAATGCGCTCGCGTAGAAAGTATTGCGGTTGCTAGAGTTCCGTCGAATTTGGTGACGCTTTTTGAGAAGAGCTCACGCTGTTTGGGGAACCTCGAAAAAGAGAACTTTGCCAGTTTTCTGAACGGATTTTATGATGTATTCTCTCATGATGTTATTGCGGGAAATTGTAAATTTGGGGAACATGTTATTAATGTGAAAGATTCTTCTTCCCCCATCAAGCAGGTATCCCGTCATATCCCTTTGCAAATGAGAAAAGAGGTAGATAAAATTATTGAGGAAATGGAAAGACAAGAGGTAATTGAGGAATCCACCAGTCCATGGAGTCCAGTCTCATCAGTGGTTAGTTAAAAAGAAGGACGATACAATAAGATTTTGTGTAGATTATCGCAAAATTAACGCAATTATGATAAAAAACTTTTACCTCTTACCAAGAATAGATGATATACTCGATCAACTATTGATCGAATATATCATCTATCCTACTCAGATAAGAATTGATTTTCTATCTTAGATTTAAAAAATGGATACTGGCAGATTAAAATTAATTGTTCAGAGGATAAAGAGAAGATGGCTTTTTTGATTGATAATGGATTGTGGCAGTTTAAAGTCATGCCCTTCGATCTTTGTAATGCCCCCGCTATATTTGAACATACAATGGAGCAAATTTTGAAAGGTTACCTTTTCAAAATTTGCTTAGTTTATCTCGATGATGTGATTATTTTTGGTAAAATTTATAAAGAAATGTTGTCAAATCTAGAAAAGATTTTCCATCGTTTGAGAAAAGCAAACTTGAAAATTAATCCACAAAAATATGTTTTCTTTAATAAAAAAATTAAATATTTAGGTCACATCATATTAGCGGAGGGCATTGCTACAGATCCAGAGAAAATAAGTGCTATGAGGGACTGGCCTCAAAATAAAAAACATTTAAGGTTAGGTGTACAAATAAGTTTTAAAGCGTTTTTAATGAAATTTAATATTTATTTATTTAGAAACGAAAACACACTTAATTATCAAAATAATCTCCATCATTATCTATGACCTTTAGCTATCTTTCAGGCAGCTTGCGAATTACAGAAGCGAAGAAGGTTTCGTCTTTCGATGCGATAAAATTATCCACCCATTTTCGCACTTCTTCAAATGCTCGAAAATGTACACCGGACAAGGCGTTTTGCATTGACCAGAATAAATAATAATCAGAAGGGGCTATGTCTGGGCTATATGCCGGGTGCGGCAGAACTTCCCAACCAAGAGTTAGCAACGTTTCCTTTACAGGTTTACCAACATGAGGCCTAGCGTTGTCATGAAGCAATTTCACAGGACATTTTCCTTTGCCAGTAAATGGACGATTTCGTTCGATTTCTTTATTTAAACGGATCAATTGTTGACTGTAGCGATCACTGTTAACCGTTTCATTCGGATGGAGCAGTTCATAATATAGCACACCCTTCATGTCCCACCAGATGCATAGCATAACTTTGCTGATGTTGCGTTTTGGCGTTGATGTAGTGGGTTGTCCTAGATTCACATAATGTTTTCTCTTTTTAGGATTATCGTAAAAAATCCACTTTTCATCACTAGTCACGATTTTCCACAAGAAAGATTTTCTATGCTGTTTATTGTACAGATTCAAACACTTCTCAAGACGATCATTTTTGTTTTTTTCATTTAATGCATGCGGCACCCACTTTCCTTCCTTCAGAATCTTTCCCATCTGCCGTAAACGAATTAAAATATCTTGTTGAGTTACTCTAAGTTGCTGTGCAAGTTCGTTTTGTGTTTGACATGAGTTTTAATCGAGTAATGCTTGCAATTCATTGTTTGTAACCTTCTGAGGAGCACCACTACGTTCTTTATCGCTAACATCAAAATCATCCTCTTTAAATCGCCTAAATCAAAACTCACACGTACTTTTGAATACAACATTGACTCCAAGAACAGAACAAATTGATTCACATGCTTTAGCAGCGCTTTTTCCTTGATGAAATTCGTATCGAATGCAGTGTCGAATAAATTGCTTGTCGCTCGCCATTTTAAAACCATTTAATTTTGAGGTTAAGTTTCCAATTTTGTGAAGTCAATTATGTTTTTTAATAGTACACATTAAGCGCCACTACATATCAAAAGAGCGCGAAAATATTTGAATTCTAAGTTTAAATTATACGTTACACAAAAAACGCTTCAAAACTTATTTGTACAACAGAAAATCAAACTAAGTTCATTTGAGAAAAGAAACCAAGATTCTTTTAATAATTTAAAACGAGCTTTAACTTCTCCGCCGATATTAGCATTCCCTTAGATGGAAAAAGAATTTATTCTAGATACAGAGTCAAATGAGGGAATTGGCGCGGTCCTATCACAGAAGCAGAACGGTATAGAAAGAGTGATTTCAGTCAAACATTGAGTAAAGCTGAAAGAAATTATTGCGTCACGTGGCGTGAACTTTTAGCCATAATACGATCAGTGAAATCTTTCCATCATTTGTATGGATTTAAGTTTCTAATTCGGATGGATCACACTTCGCTTAAATGATTGCTGTCGTTTAAAGACCTAGAGGGATAGTTGGCGCGTTGGAAAAACTATAACAATATGATTTCGAGATTGATTATCGTAAAAGTCTCTCATAAAAATGCGGACGGATTTTCGAGATGGCCGTGCGCGAGTGATCAGTGCCGCTATTGTGCTAACGTGGAATTAAAAGAAGCAGGAAAGTTATGTTAAAAGAATGGTTTTTGCAGAAGACAGCTGCGAAAATTGGCGTAAGGAGCAAATGAAAAATCCCTCCATTTGTTTATTTTTATCAAAAAAGAAGCGGGCGTGGGACGTCCTTCATGGCAAGAAGTGACGGCGAATGATGTTTCTATCAAGGTGTATTGGTCCAATTGGGATACTCTTGAAATTAAGATGTACTCTACAAGAAATGGAAAGCCTCTAATCTGAAGAAAACGATCTTCTAATTAATTGTGCCCAGAAAGCTCATAACACAAATTTTGGAAGAGCTGCATAATTCTCCTGCAAGTAGCACTTTGACATCAATAAAACACTTGACAAAGTATGGAGGTGATTTTTTGGGCGACATGTAAGATGTGGAAGAATGATGCAAAACGTGCAAAATCTTTATCTAAAAAAGATCCTCCCAGTAAAGAAAAATCTTCTTTACAGACATAATGTGGGAGCCCCATTTGAAAGAGTTCTCCGCCTTTTATCAATTACTTCTGCTGGTAGATATTTACTCATCGCTGTCGACTTTTTTACTAAATGGGTAGAAGACTTTTTCGCTAAAGAATGTCAGATCTAAAACTATAGCAGAAATCTTTCTAAATCAAATTGTTCCAAGCATGGAGTACCTCTAGAAGTCGATATTGATCAGGAGAGGAATCGAGAATTTTTGCGAACTGTCATGAATCCGGCAAGGCATAAGAAATCCATCGACAGAAGTCGCAGGGCCAGCACTTCCCCCTCCAGCCTAGCGAGGCGCTCTTCAAGGATAACCTGTCTTGCACTCATAGCAAGCAGATCGGCGGATAGGCCATCTGTCGCCGCCAGTCGATCGCACTCTCAACATCCCCGAGACGCTGTAGCATCCTATCAAACTCCACCATTAGCGTTAAATGTTTCCAGAATGGGCTCAAGATCTAAAAGACTAAGCCCTGACTCAATATGAGCAATTCTGTTCCAAAGAAGAGATAGATTTAGTATTAAAGTAGACAAGGAGGACTTAACTGCAGAAAGAGTAAATGAGACATCAGAAGGCATCTGGACAGAATGACACCGCATTCCGTCACTCTCGTTAAATAGAGATAAGAGAAAAGGCGGCGAGACGCAACTAGCCAAGGAGGCATCAGCCCCAAGCAGAGGCAACGATGACCCACTCCCAGCCGCAAGAACAGGATCGAAAGAGCGCAAACCATTGTCAGAGACTGCCACAGAAAACGCAAGGGCGCTTATGCGAAATAAAGCGTTTACATTTGGTACACGTCGATTGACTCATGCTAAAGTTCATTAGACACAGTACAAGAGGATGTGTTTACACATAGGATCGCACAAACAAAGCACGCAGCAAATTAACAAAATAATTGTTTATAACTGTGCCTGTCCTTTAAACAAAGGCAGAAGCGAATGACGAATAAACAATAACGATAACAAATATAACGGCTAGATTTGAACATAAAATTACGACGTCATTATAGAAATTATTATGTTACAGTGACAAAATATTAGAAGAATGTAATGAAAAACACACAACTAACTCAGTACAAATGCACTAATAGAATAACAAAAACACAGAAAAATCGTGTCACAGAGATATTCTACTTGCCGACTAGCATTCGCGAAAACGTTAAAAGTAAAAGTAAAAAAGTAAAAAACTGCTGCAATAAGCACTGATGATTATAATATAAAACACAATAATGATATAAAGACTCACTTTTCACAAGAGAGAACGCAGAAGTTAAACAAGAAAGCGAAATCAGAGCAGAGCGGCGAGCAGAGATGTTGACAACACGAAGTGTCACACGAAACTCCTTATGACAATCCAAAAAAATAATTGATGATTTAATTGTAACTGATAAATGCTGAAGTTTATTCGTGGAATCGTTCGAATGCGTGATATACTTTTCGGCTGAGATATAAATTTTGATCAAGGCATTGTTCTTTTCTCGTAATAATATCATGTTCCACGAACATCTTTACTATATAAAATCTCGCATAGCTCCCGCGATTAATCAGTCTGTCAGTCTGTTTGTTGATTGAACTATCGGTCAGTCTGTCAATCGATCTGTCAGTCTATTTGTCGATTTAACTATCGGTCAGTCTACACAGTGCGACAAATAATTTTTAAGACTGGCGCCATATCTCAGCAATTATTACAATCTGTTGAACATTAACATCATTAGAAAGATACATTTTTCTTTTTTTAAATGCATCCAAATTCATCGGAAATGACAAAGTTATGACAGTTCTTCCTAAACAAGTTTTAAATCGATATTGAAATTTTATCATGGAACAAAGAGCGGTCATTAAATTCAACGCAAAACTTGGTAAAAGTACGTCAGAAACATTCCGATTGATGCATCAAGTATATGGCGACGCTTGTTTAGTTGATCGAATGTTTTCCTGTGACATAAACGATTTTTGGAGATGATGGAGAGTCGCTAAAAGATGACGAACGTACAGAAAGGTCAATTTCAATTCGAAAATCAGAAATGATCAAAAAAGTACGTGATTTTGTTATAAATAACCGCAATGCTTCACTGAAAATGATAGAAGAAGAACATCAACCAAGAGACGATTCGGATCATTCTTCACGAGAATTTGAGTAAAACAAAGGTCTGTGCTAAATTTGTTTCACACACTTTGACGGATGAACAAAAATTAATGAGAGTTGGTCATTCCAAAGATATCGTTGCAGCCGCCAGAAATGATCCAAACTTCCTGAAATCAATTGTTATGAGTGATGAAACATGGTGCTTCCAGTATGATCCAGAAATCAAGCGTCAAAGTGCGGAATAGAAGTCGAAAAATTCATCACAAGCCAAAAACACACGAAAACACACTGCCTTCAGAAATCAAGATCACACACTGCCTTCAGAAATCAAAAATATAATGCTCATTACATTTTTCGATAGCAAAGGAATTATCTATAAGAAATTCGCTCCGTCTGGTCAAACAATTACTGGCAACTATTATCTCGAAGATTTGAAGCGTTTGATGGCCAAAATCCGTTGTATCCGTCCCGAATATCAAAATCCAGAAAGTTGGTCGCACGATAACGCGCCATCTCACAATTCACTCATTGTTCGTCAATTTTTATTCGAAATCAAGTCTGTGTAATCAATCCGCCATTCGTCTGATTTGGCTCCGTGCGATTTCTCTTTATTTCCAAAATTGAAATTAAAATTGGATGCTTTTTCGAAGACATTCCAAACAGCTTTAACATGGGCACTAGAGGCAATATCACAAAATGAGCTGAATCATGCATTTGAATCACTTTTGAATCGCTGTAACAAATATATTGAAGCAAGAGGAGATTATTTTGAATAAATAAAACAATAAACAGAAGAATATTTTGTTTTTATAGCGTTTTATAGGTCTTAAAAATTATTTCGCACTGTATATTAATCAATCTGTGCAAGATTTTTATAATAAAGATGGCCAATATCAACAATTTTGTTGAGTAGATGGTATATATAAACATGCAAGTATGTTTGTTGGCAGAGAAAGTGGCTAATTTTAGTGAGGATGCGTTGAACCTTCAGGCAGCAGGCGGAACCGTTGAACAACCCGATGGGGTTTTGAAACTCAAGAATTGAGTTGAATATTGGCGATGATAATGAGAGTTGATAAGAGAAACGTAAGTAATATACTTGAGCCTTCCACGAGTGTTTTCTATATAAAGATTATGTATTTCGCGGATTTCCTCCATGTCTAGATCCAACGTTCCGTGAACCTCTAATTCCATTCTTGATGCCAACATTTCGTGAACCATCTCTGACAAAGAATATCTACAGACAGAACTCAACCACTTAAAACTAGCCTTACAGAAAAACGGACACGAAAAAAAAGACATAATCAAAACAATCAATAAACGTGCAAACAAGAAAACGAGGTTTCTGACACACAACCAGACGAAAGGATCCTATCCATTCTCCCATATGTCAAAGGAACAACAGATCGGATTGGCAGAATATTAAACAAACACAATATCCAAACTTTAAACCACTTCAAAAGATAGGACAAATCTTAAGAAATCCTAAAGATCAAAGACCTTCGCTTAACTCCGCAGGAGTATACAAAATACCTTACTCCTGCACAAGTATACATTGGAAAAATCGGGAGAATGGTCAACCTACGGATAAAAGAATAACAACGTGATGTCAAGCTAAAACACGTCACGCAATCAGCATTATCAGAATACAACATCGAAACACAACGGGACATACTGTTTGACAAAACGATCACAATAGCCAACATTACATCATACTTTTTTTAAGAAAGTATAGAAAAATCACAGAGATACAAAAACACCCTAACAATCTAAATAGAGATAATGGCTACAACATAAATAAAATATAGAAAGCCATTCTCCCAGTTTTTGAAGACTGACCAATTTCCCCACCTCCCCCTCCCATCCACAATTCTCTTATTTCATCCCACCACTCCAACAAATAGCATAATATAAAAGGAACGATCCGGAGGAACAGTTCAGTATCAGGTTGCTCCTCGCTCTGATGAAGTGGACTGCAAGATTCACGAAACGTTGGCATTCCAAGAATGGATCTAGACACGGAGGAAATTCGCGAAACGCATAATTTTTATATAGAAACGAAATAGTTATTAATAGGATTTACATATATAATTTTTCGTGTCTTGATTGAAAGTGATTATCAAATATTGTTTCATTTCATATTTTTATTCTTTTCTAGATTTAGCACTGCTGACATCATCACTAGAACGAGAATGAAGCGACTATTCGATGATTTAATAGAGAGGAATATACGCGCCGATTCGAGAGGAATATAAACGATACTAACAATCGCCTCAAAGGGCGGAGGGATCCGGATGAAGATCCCGATGACGATATCGCTTTTGTGATGCAGCGGCAGCGAACATCGTAATTACGAACGTAAATTATTATAAAAGTTTATATATATAGATAGATAGATAGATAGAAAGATAGATAAAAAATTAGTATACATGTACATATATATATATATATATATTAGGTGTTGGAATTAATTCGTAGCGTTTTACAAGTGATGGGAAGTACTTTCATTAATGTATTTTTTAATGCTCATGTGAAATAAATAACATTCTTTCATTAAAAACGCTACGAATTAATTCCAACACCTAATATATATATATATATGCATACACAGATAAAAATAAATAAATAAATTTACATATAGATATACATATAGATAAAAATAAGTAAATATACATATATAGATATATTAACTTACTTTAATATTTATTCACTTTCTCCCATCTCTCCTTTTAACCTCAGCGGTATTAGATTGCGCGCAACCGTATCATAATGTTACGATAGATTTAAGATCTTTAGGTGTAATCAATTGCAAAAATTGCAATAATAAAAATATCTCTGTATCTGCAATCAATCATTCCTTCTTCGTGACATCGTGTTACACGCGCGTCATCACGTAACACCATCGCGCGCGATCATATCATATTGCGCAGTGCGAATAATTATATAAGATAAAATAAGGTAAAATAAAATAAATAAATAAGTAAATATTTTGCGTAAGAAGAGGATAGCAAAGCATAAAAAGATAATAAGTATGTTGGTAAGTATAGCGCGCGGTAGGAACCGCGTTCGGTGATGGTGGTGGGAACTGACGGTGGACCGCGCCCAGAGGTAACGGCGGGGACCGGCGGACCGCGCCCGGAGGCGACGGCGGGGACCGTCACTGCGCCCGGTGACAGCGGATCGCCCGGCGGCCATTGACCCTGCGCCACGTCTTCACCGCGACGCGGACGCAAATTTCTGCACACCTCCGCTACGTAATTTCCAGCTACATAATTTCTCGCACTCGAGACATCCTTGTCCCCGCAACATTATCTCCGCGACGTCATTCACTGTGACGTTATTTTCCTCCTTCTCCCCCTGTGACCGCACTCTCTCATCTAGTGATGTCACTTCCTGTGACGTCACCCCCTCCCTCCCGCATCGCGGGTACCCCCCTGCCCTCCCCCCTCGGAAGACCTGAGTTAGAACCCGCCTATCTTTACTACTCATAATAATCGGAATTCCTTTTTAAGTTTTTCGAGCTTGGCCCGCTTATTTCATCCTACTCTGTGTTTATTTCGCCAGACCATCTATTAACATTTTCTCTCGATAGTGTCCATGATGAATAATTAAATAAAAGAACGTAGAACGAAAAGATAATTCCGAAGAGAAGGGAGGGGGAAATAGATTAGGAGTTATGATTTGATTCTAGGGAGAGTTACCGTGGATTACTTAAGATGTTTTATCGCTTAAGTAACTCTAAATAAGAAAAAGAAGAATTACTTGAAGCATTTTAACGCTTAAGTATTTTTGAGTAGAGAAAGAGGTGAATTATCGTTTTATCCCTTAAGTAATTCATTAGGAGAAAAAGTAGGCTGGGTGTGTCTGCGGTTAAAGAGAGAAAAAGATTAAGGAGAAATAAGAGAGAATATTGATGATCATATAAACTTTAAAATTAAATTAACACGAGAAAGGGAAAAAAAGTTTATTCTTACTATTTGTTGGAGGCAAAGTGTAGTGACGAATTGTAGCGGGAGTCTCCAGTGATGTCTCAGTGATATTCCAGTAATGCCTCTTAACCAAGAGTGAAAGATTTTCGTGAACTACTGATTTTTGGGATTGCACCGAGCCGAGAACACCGTGCATGCGTGCGTGCGTAATAGTCTATCGTAGCCCATGTCAGATCCAGGCTCGCGCCTCAGATGAAAATATGACCGCAGCGCTTATTTGCATCGCAGTATTTCGTGGCTGTGACGGATTTTATAACCTGAATAGTCATAAATTTTAATGATTAATATTTCAGGTTGGCAGGGCAGAGTAAGGCTTTTTTCCTTCGTTTTATGTAAAACCACATCAAATAAGTCCAATTTCATTGATTTTTGAGATGGCAGTGACGAAATTAAATTATTATCTTTTTTTCTCGTCAAACTTTCATTTTCACACGAAAAATTATTAAAATTAGGCTTATTCGACGTGTTTTTCATAAAGGAATCTAGCAGGAAAAAGTGTCACTCTGCTCCGCGAACCTGAGATATTAATCTTACGACTATTTAGATTAGAAAATCTGTCTGGGTGAAAATCTGCTGGTAAATATCGTGTCGCAACCGAGAACAACTTCTTCTCGAAGAAGAACGGCAACAAAGAATGCGATAGACTGAGGAAGGAAAACACTAGAACACAAACACAAATAGCACAGTCAAACACGATCACACTTAAGGGCTCTGCATAATAAAAGAAACAAGGAACAGAGAATAGAGAATAAAAATTTCAACCTATCAAAAATCACGTATTGTGGAATATACAGTTTCTGATAGGTTGAAATTCTTATTCTCTGTCCTCTGTTCCCTGTTCCTTTTGTTGCGGAACTCTTTACGCTCAAAAATAAAATATTTATATTGCAATATTCAGATCGCAGCGAAACGAAACACGTCCGCTACGATCGAACCATGGTGGAAAGAATATAAGATGCAGTAATCCCGTGTACGCAGTAGGAAAGTGAATTTGGGTAATATTTGATTGACTGTTCCAGTATAACCAGTGCTATTATATGCAAGAAAGTGCGTATTGGGGAACATTTATTTAATTGGTTATTTCCAATATTGCTATCGCCATTATGCGCAATGTTTCACCTTATATTCTTTCCATCATGAATCAAACAATCTCTTAAGATTGAGGACAATATCTTTGTCATTATCATTTTCTAACTAAATTAATAAATATCAGCGTATTATTTCATTTTCATGTAATTTCTTCAAATATTAATAATATTAAACTATTAGCAGAGGCATAAGCCTCTTTAAATTTTATGTATTAATTAAAATTGTGAATGATTGGCATAGAAACGAAATTATTATTACGAGTGATATTTTGATTTACATCGGTATAAATCAATGAGAAATCAAAGCGTAAAATCAAAATTATGTATTTGTTAACTGAAAATTAAGCAGGGTCAAAATATGATGATCTTAATAACGGAAACATCGGTTGGTCAATTTTTGATTATTGACGTCATTCATACCAATAATGACCATAATTTGACGTCAAAGTGACTTGTGTTTGCTACCTGGGATATAATGCTGAAAATTTATATTTATTCACATTTACAGTGTAAACTACAAGAGTCCACTATTACGGGCTGTGTACAATGAAAAGAATAGGGAACAGAGAATAAAAATTTCAATCTATCAAAAATTATGTATTCTGGAATATATAATTTCCTTATTCCTTCCATTGTGCACAGCCCCTTAATGTCGTAGTACATTAAATTCAATTTCAATAAAATTACAATATTAAATATATTATTGCGCATGCTCTGACACTTGACGCTTGACTATGGTGGAAGGGATTGACATAGTGTGCTCAGTTTGGGCAAACCACATTCCTTTTGCGAGTCAAGGTATGTACCGTTCAGAGCTATTAAAGCTATTCTACATTGGTCGTATCGTAGCATCGGAAGAGTCGTAAGCATCATGCGACTTTAAAATTGAAGCATCGGATTGACTGAAGCAATAAGCTGTGACTTGCAATATCTACGAGACGACTAATATAGAATGGCCTTCTACAATCAGTCATATATCGGAATAGAAGATGATCAATTCTCATCTTTTCCGACTACGACTAGAAACATAACCTTCGGACACATTTGTGTATGGATAAATATATATTTTTATACGGATATATGGATATATTTATATTATGAAATCACTGAATTATAATAGATGAAATAATTATTGATTTTGTTCGCGAATTGTTTGTATGATAAACGCGATGTAGATCTTAAAAATGTTAGCAAAAAAAGAGATCTGTAGCAAAAAATATTCACAAATTTGAGAAATTATTATGATATAAATAAATCAGGTAATATTTTATTTGTTAAATTATTATGATATAATATAAAAATATTTTGTAATTTAATTAAATATTTTGTAATTTAATTCTTTTGTATCAATCTTAAGAAATGCCTATAAGAATTGACACTGAATGAATTCGTGAAAAAAAACATAAAAACTAGAGACTAATCTTCTATGAGCTATATGAGGAATTAAGAACAACATATTTCTATATAACTTCCATTCCTTTGTTGATTCACATCCAGAACCAGACGATGGTAATTTCAATCATCTATTTTCTCTAGTAAACATGTCTCTTAAAGATGACCACGTTTCTCAATTCCTTCACGTTCTTCAATTCCTTCAGCTACAAAAGAATTACACAAAGATTGATAAACAAGCTCTAACGAATTAAATCAAACTTGAGAAATGTTTATAAGGGTTGACACTGAATTCGTGTATATAAATTTATTCAAGTTTATTAACTATAATATACGTTTCGATCCTTTTCAATATTATAAAACTAATTAAATCAATTTGTATAGTCATCAGGCAAATGATTAAGACTGTCTTAAAAATACAGTTAAAGCACTATAATATGAGTATTCGCATCCGCCATTTTTAGTCTTTTTCGTACTCTTTTGTTCTTTTCCTCAATTCCTTGCTCTCCACTCCGCCGTTAAACTAAGAAAATTGAAGAGAGAAGAGAGAAGGTTAATGAGAGAATAAAGAGTGGGAAAAGGATTAAAAATGGCGGATGCAAATACCTATATTATAGTGCTCTAGTGCAGTCTTAAGATGTCATAAGTCAATCCGAGGATTGTATTAGCATCTTAAGACATTATTTATTTATTTGATGGACAATTTTACAAACAAAAATTTGGAACGCCGATGAGATCACCATTATTCCCTATCCTGATTTAGTTATGCAGGATTTAGAGAATAGGATGCTGAGATCATTGGACTTCCCTGTCTCTTTTTATTATAGATACATAGATGATACTGTTATGGCTGTCCCTACATATGCTATCAATGAAACTCTAAATAGATTCAACAATTATAGCAAGTTTCCCGCATATTGCTATAAATTTGATACAAATTGCGTCACTTGAGTTGCCATCTTTTTTTTGGAAAGCGACCAATTTTGCTTATGATATTGGCGGGAATATATACTATAAACGTGCCGGTTATGCACAACCGGAGAGAAACAATTTCCTTCTTCTTTTTTATAAGTTTTATAGATTAGCACAATCGCACGATAACATGATGGAAACTAATTCTACATAAAACAAATTTTCTAACAATTTGTCAGCAATATAAAAGAAACTGTTGTAGTAAAAAGAGTTAACCTCTAACAATGCTTTCCTGTTTAAAATCGCGACTTAAAAGAGAATTTTAAGATATCTTTAAGAGTTCTTTAAGAAACATCTTTAAAAAACTGAGGGAATCAATCGCACAAGGCAAAAAAAAACACAAGTAAAATTCTTCCCAAAATGGTCATTTTTAATCTTTTTTGAGTACGGACACACACGTCTCGTCTCTGGTCTTCAATTCCTGACCGTAACGCTTCTCCGCGCGGTGTACCAATCGAATCTCCGCTATCGAAAAAACGGGGAGCCACAACTCGCGAGACCATCGCACGACTATCGTTTAATTCAAAAAGCTTCTCTCACAGTTCATGACATCATGACATCATGGTCACCTCGACCATCTTCGCTGTCCGAACTATGTTCGCTTCCTTCAGGGGTTACTACTCTCTTACATAGTTTCATACGTTCTGGTCCAAACACACCGGTGAAAAGTCGCTGAGTCAACTGAAACCCTTCTATATCCTTAATTACGTATCTGTAATTTAGGATCGAATCTACAATGTAAGCCCTTTGTACTTAGGAATTAATTTTTTATTAACGCCGAGAGTCGTTATAACATTCTTAATCATTACATGATCGCCGACATTATACACTATGGGTTTCTTGTGTTTTACATCGTTTTACTCGCTTACTATAGTCTTGTGATGCACACATTTTTATAATTGCTTTCTCTCGGAGCTCGCTTCGGTCTTTATCTAGATCTTGAATCGTATGGAAATACTCTCTAAGATTATCATCTACAAAATCATATTGTTCGCTAACAATAATAGACTAGGTGTTGTACCTATTGTTTTATGTAGCGTATTATTTAATGAGAATTGGCTTTTAGCCATGAAATCGATCCATTTTTCTTCTGACGATAATTCGGAAAGGATATAGCGCAGGAAACAGTTAACTCGTTCTACTTATCCATTACTCTGAGGGCTAGCGGTGGCCACTTTAACATGTTCAACGTTTAACGGTTTTAAATAATTGGCAAATTCGTCGGAGATTAAAGAACTATCACGATCAGAAACAATTCGCTTGCACACCCCAAAATGAACGGAAATATTCTTTTAATGCAAACGATTATCTTTTTTATTGCCGTCGATTTTACCGGATATACATATCATCACATATTTTGTAAAGGCGTCGATTATAATGAAGATATGTTTATATCCATGTCTTACTTTCTCGAGAGGACCATAATGATCGATATGTAGCGTTTCGAATAGGATACCTTCATCTGATACCTTTATCATATATGTGAAGTTTGCCTTTGGTTTTTCCCGAGGGCACGGAATATGCTAAACATTTAATGTAATCCGAAATATAATCTTTCACATGGGCATGCATTCCGAAAAACCAGTTTTGCTAATTAGATCAACCATTTTCTCTGGTCCGACGTGGCCTACCTTGTCATGACACATGCGTATTCTTATGTTATCGCATCAGGAACATAGAAAAGAATTCCATCATCGTGTTTTTTAAACACAATTCCATTGCATAGCTCAAATCTATTACTTTCGCTAATCTCTAATTCTCTTTGAAGCTTCTTGATAACTGGGACTGCGGTCCACTTGCTTTTTCCAAATGCTCTGAACGTTATTCTCCAAACACTACGCTCTGATTAGTCTATTACTGTTCCGAATGCTACAATTACTACGCTTCAGTGTAGTAATGAACGCTTCAGCCAATCCATCTCCTGAGGTGAGGCAGTTGGAACGAAGCGGAAGCAAAAACGATAACGTATTGATGACATAATCAGAGTCGCTACGTTCCGAAGCATCAAATGGATCAGTCATGTCAGTGCTACAAATGCTCTGTAGCGTTTGAAGCGCTAAGTGAACCGCAGCCATAGTCTTGCATTTGTTTATACACTTCATCAAGACGACTCTATTACTAAGATGTTACGGCTTAACGTATCTACATGTCGCATGCGATCACATGTATGGTGTTTAATCGTATAGTTACAATTTTGTAACATCATGTACCATCTACTAATGCGCGGATTTATGTCCTTTTTACGTAAAGCTAATTGTACTGCACTGCAATCGATTATCACTACGAAGAATATTCCCTGAAGAAACTCAGAATCTTTCGAGAGCATAAACAATGGCTAGCGTTTCAAGTTTATAGCTATGATAACGACTTTCGGTAGCTGTAGTTCGTTGATATAATACATAATACGATGCATGTGTCCGTCTTGTTGGCGTTGCATTAACACAGCATCATAACTATAAGACCTGGCATCTGTATGCAATTCAGTATATCCTCTAGGATTATACAAAGCCAACACAGGATAATTAGATAATTTTTCCCGTCACGTTTCAAATGCATGTAACTCATTTTCACCGAATGTAAAAAGTCATCACATCCTTCCTAATGAGATCGTGCAAAGGTTTCGCAATTCGCGCATAATGTGCGATGAATTTACGGTAGATATTGAAATAATTAGTCAAACCTAAGAAGCTTTGTAATTGCCCTATGGTTTTGGGATGTGAAAACTTCCGGATAGCTTCTACTTTTGACTCGTTTAATGTACCGTCCTCAGAGATACGGTAATCAAGATACCTTGCGTTTTAAAAATTAATATTTACTAAGATTCAATTCTAAGTTATACCAAGTTAGCAAGTACAAATACTTCTTCAAGGATTGTTAGATTTTCTTCAATCGTAGCTATCGCGATCATAACATCATCAAGGTATATCTGTATCTTTTTCGCTTAAGTACTATATTAATGCACCGCTGGAATACAGTAGGGATATTGGCCAAACCGAAAGATAGTCTCAAATATTCGTATTGATCGTCCGGTGTAACAAATGAAGTGAACTTCACCGAGCCTTCGTCAATCGGGACATGATGGAACCTGTCTTTTAAATCAAGACTAAAGTATGACTTACTGATTGATCTTTACTGACTACCAATTGATCAATTAAATCTTCCATCAATGGAAGAGGATATCTATTCTTAACTGTAATTTTGTTGAGAGCTCTATATTCAACGCACATTCGATACTTTCCATCTTTCTTATTAACGAGCACGATCGGACTACAAAAATTAGAATTACTAGGCTTATATATACTGGGCTTTACTCCCTTCTGCAGCAATCCATCAGTGATACTCCTTACTTCCTCTTGCTCGTTTCATGAGAGATGTCTAGGTGTAAAATAAAATGACTTATTCTCCTCAATTAACTGTATCTCAAACTTATAAGGAAGTTTCTCAATTTTTCCTGTAGAACAAAGATGAGTATTTAATAAACTTAATAATTTCTCTTTAACTTCATAAGATAGTGATACATTATCTAAATTATCAGAAACAGCATATAACGGACTCGCTTGCTTGACAACTTCGATATTTAATATATATAATATTATTGGGAGTACAAATTAGTTCAGTCCGAGGAGTACAAATTAATTTTCCAAAAGATGGCTCCGGCTGTTGCGAATGGTTCATAGTGACAGCTGATTTTGACATTTTCAGAGAGGTTAGACATCTGCTAATAATATTCAGTTTATATCGCTTGGAGTTTTATACAAAAATCTTGATTTTTACTATGTTTGAAATGTCGAATTTAGTGTTAAGCAGCATTTGCGGGAGGTTCTAATTTTCTACTTTAATTGGAAGAAAAGTGCAGCTGAAGCCCATCGAATGCTTGTCGAAGTTTACGGTGACACTGCTCCAACTAATAAATCATGTAGGGAATGGTTTCGATGTTTCAAGGATGGAGATTTCAGCGTTGAAGACAAGCCTCGTTCTGGACAGCCAAAAAAATTCGAAGACAAAGAATTAGAGGCAGTACTCGAAGAAGATCAGAGTCAAACGCAAAAAGAGCTTGCAGAATCATTGGGAGTAACTCAACAAGCCGTTTCTGCACGATTGAGAGCCATGGGAATAATTCAAAAACAAGGAAATTGAGTGCTTTATGAACTAAAACCGAAAGACGTTGAAAGCGATTTTTCACTTGCGAACAGCTGATTCAAAGACAACAAAGAAAAGGTTTTTTGCATCAGATTGTGACTGGAGATGAGAAGTGGATATTCTACGACAACCCCAAGAAGAAAAAATACTACGCTAAGCCCGGTCAATCGTTGCCATCGACCTCAACATCAACACCAAAGCCGAACATTCATGGTTCGAAGATCATGCTCTGTATGTGGTGGGACCAAAAGGGTGTCGTTTACTATGAGCTGCTGAAATCTGGCGATTCCATTACGGGCGATCGGTATCAGCTACAATTCGTTTGAGCCGTGCATTGCGAAAAAAACGGCCGGAATACGAGCAAAGACATGATAAAATTATTTTTCTTCATGACAACGCTCGGCCTCATGTCGCTAAAGTCGTAAAAAAATATTTGGAAATGCTCAAATGGGATGTTTTACCGCACCCGCCGTATTCTCCGGACATTGCTCCTTCTGATTACTGGTTGTTCCGAAGGATTTGGCAAGTCACCGGTTCACTTCTTTCCCAGAAATCGAAAATTGGCTCCAAAATTGGATCGCCTCCAAAGACGAGTCATTTTTTCGAGATGGAATTCGAAAATTGCTTGAGAGATGAGAAAAAGTAGTAGCCAGCGATGGACAATACTTTAATTAATCTGTTCATTCATTTGTTTTGAAATTTTGAACACAAAAAAACGAACCGAACTAATTTGTACTCCCAATATTATGTGTTATCTGGAAAGATTCATCTATATCAATGTAATTGATATACCAGGCATGCGTATAAATTCGCGACCTAACAAAGCGTCATACGTCGTAATTAAGTTCGAAATGATAGCAAATTTTACAGACAATATATGATCAAGCAACAAATGTAACCAGATTTTGGTCGTAATTATCTCTAAAATACGTAAAAGTAATTTATTTATACCTCCATAATTTGTATCGGATTCATTTTGAGTTAGTTTCTCATCGTTAAAAAATTTGAAGTATGCGCTTTCGCTCATAATGTTTATCACGCAGCCAAAATCTACTAATGCTTCTAAATAATATTGATTTCAGAGCCTCTAGCAAATAACACGCAATACTCCCTGGTGAGGTTGATTAGTGGTATCTTAGGTTGGTTATTCACGGTCTTCTCGCTCGCAGGGTACATCATGTTTTCATGATCTCTATCACAGGTTTTTCCACAAGTGCAATCATGTTGCGCTATTCGTACTATTGTCTTCTTTACTTCCTTACTTTGACTCTTTCTTCGTCAGACAATTCTTGAATTGATGATCTATCTTCTCGCAATTAAAGCAAGAATCCTTTTCTCGCTTTGGTCTAGGCATGAAGCAGAAATGTGCCTTTCCTGATTGCAATTATAGCATTTCGTCGATGCAATTCGTCAGTCCGAGACTTCCTTGCAATCGGTTTTAAACTTCGCTTTCGTAGAAGGGAGGATATTCTTCTTATCATCAGTTTGCAACGTAATGTTCTTAAAAGCTTCAAGTAATAAGTCGAGTGACCTAAACGTTGCATTCGCGCGTGATCCTGCAGTTACATATTCCATCTATAATGTATATAACGAGTTCATCTTCCTCAAGGGATAGTCGATTTCCAAGGACGATCTTATCATAGTGGTATTAGCGGTATGCTTCACTTTCCATTTCCTCTCTTCAAATTTACATCTCAGTGCAAGCTTGCAAAGCCGATGACCAAACATCTTTTTTATTTCATCAAGTAGGCTTTCGGGTGGACAACTCGATAAATTCTGCTTTAGAATATAACCAAGTCGCTGCTTTATCTTTTATTTTAGCCCCGATCAGCAGCTTTGTTGAATTGTCATCGAATTGTTTCATCGAGATCATACATAATTCGCAGCTTCCTCCTTTTCCCATACCAGGAAAGTGTCTTCTGTTCCGTGAAACTCGGTCAAATAATCATCGATCGACTTCAATGTAATATTCGATGTTCTAACGGCATTTCCGGATGCTTCGAACGAGGAGTTTTAATATCTCATTCCCTCTTCTTGCAAGATCTCGTCACATCAACTCTCTCTCGCGATGCATGAATTCTAATTCTTTTGAGAGAAATTCAGACTCGTTCGAAGGCGGGCAGTAGGTATACTAGAGGGATTCTAACCCAGGTCTGAGGGGGGCGCGGGACGCGGGGGACTCGTAGGTGCGGGGGAAGGGAGGGGGAAGGTGCGAGAAGTCCTGGCGCTATCAGTGTTTACCGATATGATGATACATGCCATCACGTATCATTGGGGACCGTCATCGCCGCCGCCACCGCCGCAGCCGCGGATCTCGCGTCCACTCCAAAATGCGTTTCAGGTTGCCGTCGCAGATCTCGCGTCTATCCCAAAATATATGTGAGTGCGAATCCACTATTTAACCGAGTTCGAACATGGTGATGATCGCATCATAGCGCGTATTATCGCTTAGGTGTGCAGCGCGAGTTTATAACCTGTGTAATTTTGTCCGTCCTTTTGAGGACATCTTCGTACTTTAGCTTTCTGTTCTCGTTGTCAAAGCAAATAGTAGTATATATAAGTCGGGATAATCCAAGGCACTATGGTCTCGTTCCCGGGGAGAAAGAAGGGGGATAACAGAGGTACTTCTAACACGCCTTTTTCTCTTAATCCCCCAATTCTTACTTTAGAACCTCCCTCTCCTTCTGAATCCAGTTCAATTTTACCTCCCATCTTCCCGCATAGTAAGCAAATTTCACAAAACTTACTGCTGGAAGATATTTATAAAGAACCGGATATCGCGATACCGAACTTCCATCTAAACAAAGTCGCATCCAGTATAACGGTTGTGTCAGAAGTATTGACAGGGACACAAACTCCGAAAACTTTGGAAATCTAGCTAACGCAACTCTTAAGAAAACAGATCAAATCCCAATGAACATCGACGAACAATAGAGGCAGCCTAAAAAGCGACCGCTGCGAAATTCTGCAGAGGAAGGTTCTATTCAAAGCGTACAAGATTTTCCCGTCAAGAAGTGCGCAAACGTAAGCAATTCTAGCACGATGTCACACACGCAGGTAAGTTCTAATGTAGGCGACAATACAAATCAAGTCAAGTCAGAGTAACAGAATTACGTCGCGCTATGGCACACGTGATATCGTATGTAGTGTATGTCTATTCTAATAACTGAGATAATGCTGTATATCCCACACTTATCAGCAGAATAATAGCTAAAGCTGGTATTCCCGATATTCTCGAAATTAAAAAAATCGGTAATGGAAAAATACTAGTAGTGGTTAAAACTGCGGGAGCCAACTGTCTCGTGGAGAATTCTATTTTCGCTAAGCACAACCCAAAAGCTTTCAAGGTTTTTAGAACCAGGATAATACAGGATGTCCTCCAGCAATTGGAGTTAGACACATTCAAGGAGACTCTAGAATCACAAAGGCCAAAATAATAGATGTCCAAAGATTAAATCGAAGGAATATTAAAGGTGATAAAATCAAATACGTTCCGTCCAGAACAGTTCGTATTAAATTTGCAGGTCAAGTACTACCGCAAGAAATATTTATTTTTAAAGTTAGATACGAAATCCGTCCATATATCCTTATGCCAAGGATATGCCATCTCTGCTATAGGGTGGGCCACGTAAGTGGCTCATGCAAAAGCACTCTTAGATGTCTATACGGCGAAAGTAGACATAGCGATGTAGATAATCCGTGCCGCATGCAAGAAGAAGCCCCCAGGTGCATCAATTGTTAAGGCGAACATTCGGCCAATGATCGCATTTGCGTTGTTATTGTTAAACGCATTATCATTAGCATAGCTGTTGAAAATATCTCCATCGGTAACGCCAAAAATCATATAAAGAGTGAATTCTTAACCTGGACCCTGTCTCTCGACTCTGCTGAAAAATAACAGCAATTTTCCCATTCTTCCTTGCAACAGAGAAAAACATTTGAAAATTCTAATAGGTTTGATCTTTTAGGTGTTGAGGAATCAGAGGGAGAATGTTAAACTTATGCTGAGATATTAAAACCTCATTTTTGTCCGCAATCATCGAGAAATAGAAACGCTACCCCGAAGAGAGGAGCGGCACCGCGCCTGCCTCGACAAAGCTGGACTCAGCCCAAAATGATGCAAGAGCTCATCTCCAAGCTCTTAACAAGAACAATGGCAGAATCCTCTACTCATCTGGTGATATAATATTGGGTCATCTAAAAAGTATCCGCGGTTTTTTGTCATTAGATGGTGTTGATGGTCAACACATCTAGTGACAAAAAACCGCGGATACTTTTTAGATGACCCAATATTTCAAAATAAAACCTCCACACAACCGGAATCTCACAACGCAAGCAGAGACAATAGCGCTTGCCCGGGAATTGCAGATTTAATTCTCATGGTCACAGAAATCTTCACTTACTTTTAAAATAATAATCTACCCAGTGGTTTCAGTGCTATCATTAATACAAAATCTGGATAGTTATTTGCAACTCTCGCCCCCTCCTCACTCTGGAGGAGCGAAAGGAGGTCCTCTTAGAAACCCTCATAATGATTTGCATTGCAGTATAATGACATACTTAACTCTGCCCACGAATTTAAATATGATAATAGATTTCGAAAATAATTTAGATTTATCGCAGGAACGCCGCAATTCCCCCGACGCGTCCTTCCGAGGTGTCCTCCTGCGATGCCGCCACACGTCACATCGTTGGATCCGGCAGTGACGGAAGAACTCGGTCTGCTGTCGTCGTCGTCGCCGAATCGGCGGCGCCGCGCTACTGTTCAAAATAAATCTTCAAAAAGTAAAATGACTAACAAACAAATTAAAATCTTCCAAAAGAATAGCCTTGGAATTAGGCATAACCTCCCGTCGTTGCTCTCTGTGGTAACAGAGAGAGAGATTATGATATTCTTTACAAAAGATTCTTCTTAAGAACAATAACAAACTTAGCATCAAGAGATTGAATATAGACAGGACATAGTTCAACCGGGAGATCGAGTGTGCATCATTATATGAGAAGACATAAAATTTGAAATCATCACCCTCAAGGACATCGACCATCCATTGAAAAATTCGTAATCAAAATCCAATGTCTGAACTCAGATCCTATAGTTATTGTTAACATTTACAAGTACCCTAGACGAAACACTCCTATTTCTTTCTTCGAATCTCTACTTAATGAATTGCAACATCACACAAATATCACTATATCTAGGAGATTTTAACACACACCACACCGTTTGGGGATTCAAAAATCAATCTACAACGGGAAGAAAACTTTATCAAATCATAGGAGATTATGACTTAATACTGCTCAATGGAAAAATACTTACTTTTTTGCGATCTTCTTTAATTATAACTTCAACTCTAGACCTGGCTCTGGCATCTCTCCATTTAGCGTCTCTTTGCAAAACAAACGTAGAATCTGATACTATTGGAAACTTCCCAGTGACCACAACAATTGGTTACTCATAAATCAAAATTTTGCTATAAATTAAATGCCTCTCACTAAAGAGATGTGTCAAGCATTTCATCATGAACTGCGATCCTCTGTCACGAATCTATCTGCTGAAGTTGACATAATAGATAATTACGACAGGTTTACACAAAACCTGTTTGAAGTTGCCAGAAGCTTCTTCTGGCTTTCTTTGCCAGAAGGCAAACGTCTTCCACGTACTTCAATACAAATCAAAAATTGGAATCTCCTTGGTGGAACGAATCATGCTCGGAAGCAGTGCATAACAGAAAGATGGAAACTTATCACAACACTCACAGAGGAAAATTACCTTGGTTTCTGTAAGGCTCGCACTGATTGTTTTAAGAAACTCTCAGAATAAAAACGTAAAGGATGGCACAACCTTGTGAACAACTTTAACAGCAAAACTCCTACTAGTCAGATTTGGGCATTAATCAAATGTTTCAAAAGAAAGGCGCCGCAGCGTGATAATTCATCTCAGGTTCTCATACAAGTTTCCATTAAAAAACCAGCAATTTCCAAGCTATGCCCCCTCCCCCCCCCCCGTCTTCCAATAATAATTGTTTCAAAACTCTCACAAAAATGAATCTTGAAGACAACCAAAATTTAAACACATGTACATGGTTAGATGATCCTTTAACTCTAAAAGAATTTAGGGATGCACTTACATCATCTCGCAAAAACTCCGCTCCGGAATTAAACCAAATCAGTTATCAAATGTTAGAACAATTACCCATAGAGTAGACTTGTCTACTATCTATGTTCAACGAAATTTTTCTTCAAGGAATCTTTATAAGTTCGTGGAAGACTTCTTTGGTAGTATTCATACCTAAACCTGGCAATAAGACAATCAGATCTATATCACTAATGTCGTGCGTATGCAAACTCATGGAACGAATTCTTTATCAGAGGCTAAGCTGGTTTATAGAATCCAGACTTACCTCAAGCGCAGGCGAGCTTCAAGCTCTTTAGAGCCTACGACGATAACTTGACCACATTGATCACAGCAATGAAATCTGGATTCTTAAATCAATCCATTACAATTGCAGTATTCCTGAACATTGCGGGCGCATTTGACAACATAGATCTATCCATTCTCTTAGAAAGAAATAGGTGTCTCTGCTCACTTCAGAAAATTTGTTGAAAACCTGCTTAGTGTGAGATATCTGAACTTCGTAATAGATGGCGAACTTCATCATATAACACATATAAAAGTATACGCTTCAGGGATCTACTTTAAGCCCTTTATTATTCGATATCTACCTTAGAAATTTAGATCAACAGCTGCAATCCGGTACTTTTCTTGCAATATGCAGACGATGTGGTGCTATATTTCACACATCGTAACCCAAACGATGCTATTGAATCTATCCAGTTCTCTCTGAACAAGGTGTATGAGTATCTAAAATACAGGAACTTGGAGATATCTTCTGCCAAATCCTTTTGGACTGACTTTACACATGTAATGCAGTCAAATTTTTATTCAAATTATCTATCAACGGGAACTTAGTTCCTAGAGTACAATCGCATTGTTTTCTGGACTGCAAGGCAGGCATCACGTTAGATATCTAATCGACAAGGGCAGAAAGATTTCTGGCATCATAGCGACTCTTTCGGGTATTCTCTGGGGCTCCCATCCTGATCTTCTCCTTAATATTTACAGAACCACATTTCGTAGTGCTGTAGAATACGGATGCCAATTCTTCACCTGGAGTTCATCTACACCCGACTTCATCAAGCTACAGCGGCTGCAATACAAGGTAATTAAAAAGGACACCGATAAATGTCATGCTGGCAGAGACCAAAGAAATCAGTCTCAACATTAGATTCAACTTAACTGTCTCTAAATTTATTTTCAAAGCCATGGCCAATAAATTTAGCTTAGCATATAAATCCTTGGAAGAAATGGAGATTGTAGCCACTCGAAGAAATCGTAAAATTGATGCTATTAAGGGCTCTAGACTCTTCAAACATTTTGTGACTAGCCGTTGCGAAAAGAAAATAATACATCGCTCTACATACTCACCAGCATACTGGCACTCTTATGAGGTCTTCTCTTTTAATGGATTATGTCAAAGATATGCACGGCTCCGACAAAAAAGACAATCCCAGTTTAGTAATAGCAGATTTCTACCATAAGTCCTTTCAATAGACCATTTCCTTTTACAACGACGGATCGAAGAACGAGGCGTCATAGCAGTAGCTATTTTCTCACTTAACATGAAAGGCCCTATTAAACATAAATTGATCTGAAACCTCCATTTTCTCGGCTGAGTTATGGGCCATATTACAGGTCATTCAGGCAATCGAAGATCTTGATACCAAAAAGAGCATTATATTTTCAGACTCAGAAAGCGCACTTGAAGCCCTTTGCAGTTCCACAAGAGTACAGTGTAATTATATAATCTACTATATCAAACAAGCTTATTGCGATGTCATCAAGCAGGACAAAGAGGTGACATTCTTCTGGGTATCAGCTCACTCCGATATACTAGGCAACGAAACCGCTAATCAAGCTGCTAAATCAGCTGCAGATACAAACCGTTCTCCAAAGTTCCTTACAAGGATCTTCTAGCAGTGTCGACTGCCCAGGTGAATAAGCAAACTGAAAAATACATGAAACTAATTTCAACCATTAAAGACACTCTTTATTGTGAACATTTTTATACTATTTCCAAAAAAACGAGATTTTATAAAGTCTCTCTGTCAAGAGAATAATCTTTATTAACCGTTTAAGATCCAATCATATAATATTAATGAGAACCTTCGCAGAGTCCAAATGATAGAGTCACCGGCTTGTCCCTGTGGAGATCCCTGCCAAACAATTAATTATCTTTTATTCCATTGTGAGAAATTTAATCTGAATTCGTCTCCTATCCGTAACTACATTGCTAATAAATTTCCTAATTCCTCCCCAAACCTTCTCCCTGTCCTTCCTTCAAACTATGTCTCTTGCTCTTGGCTTACATGAAGGCCAATGGGCTTTTTTTTAAACCTCTGCTCCTCTCCCGCCTCTCCTATAGCGCGCAGCTTACCACTGGGTGGCAGCAGGCGTCTGGAAGCAAGAGAGTGGGAGACAATCACTTTGATCGAAACTCTAGCAGACTGGTAATCCTCTCACAATTTATAACTAATACCGCGGACCTCAGTGGCCTACTACTCAACCTATGGGTTGCCTGGCCAACACACCAAGAAGAAGAAAAAGAAGACACCCCAAAATGTGTCGCGGCCGCCATCACTGTGCGCGCTATCTCATATACTTACCATTCTCTTACTTTTTCTCGATGCGTTGCTGTCTTCTCCTATCTCCCTTTTTTTCTTTTCGCATCCAAAACCATTTGACATGTCACGACATGTTCTGACGATAACATCATCAATGCGATTTGATATAAATCAATGCGATGTTGCCAAATAGTGTATATATCACGTAACCAGATTTTTCACGAACATTCGACATGGTACGACATGTTACAACATGTTCGACATGAGCGGTGACATCATCATCAATGTAATGTGATACAAATATCACGCGACCAAATAAATGATATAAAATAAGAAGATTAATTTTAATCTCCGAATTGCGGGCGTTTATTTATTCTTTTGTATTACAATGGATAGGTACATATGGCATAGGATAGGATTTGATCGGAAATAAAGAAAGTACATATATAATGATATGAATTAAAAAGATTTTTATTTATTTATTATTACATCGTTTTTGTCGAACGTATTAAAAATCAATAGCTCGCAATCGACGAACTAATGTCATTAAAGATGTCGCCATCGCGTATAGCGTTTTTGGACGCAATGTTGGAGAATCGCGTATACTTGACATCGAAGAATCGAGATACGAACGTAGTATCATTCAGCATGTAAACTCTGACGGTTAGCGGTACAACGCTTATAAAATTATCTTTGTATTCATTTCGCAGCATCTTGTAAATATTCCATCGCTGCTCGTAGAGGCTCTTCCACGTTTCGAGAGGCAGCGACAGCTCATGTCCACAATGATCTCACAAGGCGATCTCCACTTAACTCGGTAGACCAGCGTTGATTTCAATTTCTAAAAATTTGTAACCCGCAGCTGTTAGATCGTAACGTCTGCTCAGTAAACGAACCTTGCGATGCTCCATGTCGTGTACATAATGTTAAAAACATTTTTTTTATATATTGAAACTTACATGTTACTTTTTCGTTTCGTACAAAGCGTTGCTCTCTTTAGCGAAATGCATTTTTTTCAAGTTTTCTGTTCGTACAAGCGGTATCGCAAGACTAATTACATCCGCGTAAACTGTGATATATATGGTAAAACTTCTAGAATCGAAGAGAGAGTAACCCTCCCCTCTTTTCAAGAACGTCGTGACACGTTTTATTTTCTACGTATTTTCTTTGTTCGCGAGTTTATCAATGTTTATACTTTATGATTTATATTTCGATGGCATTGATGAGGTTGATGATAAGCACGTTGACGACTTTGATGCTTTTTCCCCAGGACATTCCCAATATCTCGCTTTTTCCTTCGATGGCGGTGCACTTGACAGATTTGGCGATGGTACCCCTTTCGCTCGATTGATTTCAGCATATACATTCTTTTACTCAATTCATGTCTTAACGCTCGTAACTAAAGCTTACGATTGAATGAAAAAGTCTTATACACTATCTATATACATTGCATATATGTACTGTCAGATTGGACATGTCGCGATGCGTTTAACAAAAGCATCGATGTTTTCGGATACATATATACATACATACATATATACATACTTGTATGTTCATAAATACATAAATAAATATACGTTCATACATATACGTTCATACATATACTTTCATACATGTATTACAAAGGAAGGGAAAAAGAAATACGTAATAAATACGTTAACGTATTTTTATTTAAAAAATTCTTTTGCAACCATCAGTTATATATTTTCAATACATTTTGTAACGCGCAATTCTAAACATGTTGTCCACATCGCATAGTATTAGCAACATTCAAATTAGTTAAAGATTCCATGTTTTCGTAAACTGCATTCAAGGTGTCAATGTATATGCGTTCTCACTTATCGTCCAAAAGCAAATTCCACAGCCACGTTCGTTTCTCGCGTCTCTTAACATATATGATAGCATCATCTTCAAATACAATTGCCGTGATCAGGCGTTTCGCCTCGTTGTATGAACCATTCGTAATCCATGGTGATAAACACTCAACCAGCAAGACCTGTCGAATCTTGTCAAAAATTTCCATGACACGGGACTCATAAAAATGTAATGTGTGACGGTCCCTTGTTTCAGCACCGCCACTTCCTTCACGATAAATTTCTTGTTAACGATGATTCCTTGCAGATTCACAAACGTTGGCACGAGCATGTTGTCGAGAAGATTGCGGTCGATTGCATTCGATTGCGACGTATCGTAGATTTTATACCATGTCGGAGGTGCACTTAGGTGATTTTGCGCACAACGTTGGTCAATGGATTATACTGAATCACGCGATCGTGTATGATGAGACAATAGGCTGTTTTCATTTGCGGGCACATTCTCTTTACATTCAAAGTCTAATCGTACGTCCACGGTGTCACTCTTGACCGATTCGTTCTGTCGAGAACAATCGATGATTACGAACGGACCATTTTTACGAAATAAAAAAATTGTAAAAGTGAGACTCGTATCCGTAGTAGCCCTTGCAGAAACGGGCGTGTACAAGTCGTATAGAATCGCACATCTGTTTTTATCAAAATCCAGAATCAAATCATCGTACAGATAACATTCCGAATTCAAGTTCAGTTTCGCATTGGTTAATTTGCAGTCATCGAATCGACTTATATCCTCGGATATGACGTTTTTTCAACCTATTTGCATAGCGAAAATGACGTAGCGCGGCTTCTCGAGCTGAATGGCCGTCTTGATGGCCTCACGAATGCTTAGTTGTGCTCTGCAAGAGCGGAAACTCACTACAGATTCCACGAGTGAAAAGCACAGACATCCGCTCTCCAAAGCGTGCAGCATTGACAGCTTATTTATCTCAATAATACATGCGGCATTCGCCACTGTACTTTGAATAATTTGAGCGTTGGCTCTGTCCGGATCTCCCGTCAGACAATTGTTGTCGTTGCGCGCTCGTATTACAATCAACTCGTGACGAGCGTTGACCACTACGCGTTTGTAATCTTCGCAAAATTCCATCAGTACATAGAGCAGTACACAGAAATTAAAGGCCGTAGTAGTCTGCGCATCCTAGCTGGCATTCCGCAGAATCACGCTTCTGTCGGATGACACTTACATAGTTTTTGAGCGTGCTAGTTATATCCACGTTTCTGTTACGGTCAATCTCCACACTTGTTTGAGATCGTTAATTCGGGAAAAGCAAAAATTCTTTCAGTCGACCGACAGTAATTGTCATTGAACGCACGCATAAAGTGAGCTCGTGATTTCATCTCAAGCATGATCTTAATCCTCGTTAAAATCCTCGATGTGGCATTCTTTGTTCTTTTTAAAACAATTCGGTACACGCAAACAAGCTCCGGCAACGGACAATCGAAAGTTCTAGAACAATTCAATTGTCGCACGCGAGCGCCGCGCTCCGACGAATACGTCACGCGCTGTCACCAATCCCACGTACGGATTTTCTGTCGCGCATGACTGTTACGTTGAACGTCGTCAGAAAAGAATCCAAAGCGCCAATCAATTTTGTACAACTAATTCCACGTAATAATTACGATTGTGGCAAAATTTTATTGGATTTCTCCCAAGAAGAAAGCCCAGGCCGAAAGCAATAAATGCTTCGATCTCGCCGTTCCTCCTGCTTAGACCGCTTAGAGTCCTTACTTCTTAGAGTTTTAGACTTCTTAAAGTTCTTAGAGTTATAGTCTCGCTACTATATCGCTTCGTAAAACCGCCGTGCTAACCGCTTAGTGAAAACCGCTATACAACGAATCTTTTCGAGAAGAGCCGAGAAATCGCCGAGATTTTCCATCACCGCGATTCCAAATTGTATTTGGAAAAGGTGACCGCATTTAATATTCTGTTAATCTAATATTTAATTAATTATATTTTCTGAATTTGTAACTGTACATATTAAAGAAAATTCTTTTGTTAAATTACAAAGAAACGGAGTTCTCTTTACTGTCGTGTATCATATCAACCGTGTGCCGTTCTCTCACTCGAATCTTTCCGTGCGGTGCATTCCCGCACAACACTATTGAGTTCATATGGAATTTCATCGAATATGAACGCGACGTAATTATTTCCCAATGTCACGTGAACACCCTGAACCACTTTGTTCTTCGACAGTTTTCCCTTGACGTACAGAAAGCTTTCGTATGGCAGTGTGTACAAATTCTGTTGCTGTATGGGTATTCTTATTTCGTCGCTGTATCCGAACGTTGTGTTGGCAAACGGGCTATACGTATGAGTCTCAATCTTGACGCGATACTCGAAGATCGGCTCGTTTTTAATGTTTAGGATATCAGTCATCTCAAATGTTGCACACCGCGAATCCCAAAGACTTTAAAAATGAAATGTTCGACGCGCTGAGCTTCTTCTTCTTCTTCCTGATGCACCTGGATGAGTGAGTGTTATTGAGCTGTGACGTCACCGGCCTTATAAAGAAAGAATGCGTTATCTCTCTCCGTTCAGCACAAGCATCTCACGCTCACATTATCACTGTCGTCGTACGTGCAATCTAACGGTGATCTCTCCCCCTCGGAAATCGAGCAATCATCCGTTCTGGTCGACGATACGTATCGTTAGATCTGTAATGCTCCATGTGATGTAATGATCCGTAATGATCCGGCAGGTAAATGATCTACGCTTCTCCGATATCTTATATCCTGGCGGCATGCTCGGCTAAAATTCATATATCACGCTTTTGCCGTTGCTGTACGGGCCCGCGATCACATTACACTCTACGCGATAACGTTTACGTTCATTATGTTAATTGACACGTCCGATTCGTGCTACCTTCGCGGCCACAGTATATGCTTCGACGAGAATCCCAACGGTAATCTAATGTTGAGCTTGTCAAAGTTTATTCTGTATGCACATCTAATCTCGCATCTCATCGTATTGTAATTTGCGCGGAGCGTAATCGGCTCATTATCATCATCGGTGTCATTGTTGTTGTTATTGTCATCACGCACTACGTCAACGGTTTCAAGCGCGTCGCGGTGCGGACGTTTCCGTAAAATCGCGCGTTTCAAAAATTCATTATGTCTCGCATTTCGTATTAATACTCGGGAATTGTAATTTCCACGTTGTCTTTGAGGAAATAAAATTTGTTATTCGATTCGTTCACATTCGGTATCGTATGATTGATCGTGTGAAGTTTTTTAAAAATCGCCAGACCGAGCTCGTAATCTCCGTCACTCAAATCTATAGCGGGAAAGTAGTTCGCCGCAAAAACGGTGCTCTTCCTGCTCAGCGTAAGCGTTAACGACATAGTGGAAAAAGCGTTCGACTAATATTAAGATTTCACAGCACCTCGTCGTTTTTAAATTCACGCGCGTCTACCGTTTGTAGAAATCGCAGACACATCTATTCGCAGAAGCTCTGATCGTACGTGTCTGATAGGACGTGCTTGCGCTTCTCCGCGCTGCCTCATTCGCGATTTCGTGTCACAATTGCCCAGCACATCATTCGCGCGATCATTTGCCCGTCGAATTGCAGTAAAATCAACGTTTTCATAAGTTTGCTTAAGAGTTCAAACAGCATACGTTTCGAAAATGTATATGTCTTCAAAACCGCTGTAACAGCTAAAGTATCGATATTTCAAAAGTTTATTTACGTCTATTGACGAAATCGGCTACTTTACATTCTCCAACAACAGTGACGTCATTCCACCGAGCGAGGCGCGCCCAAATTTTTATCTTTGATGACGTGATATGCGACAAGCAGGATGCGGTGAGAGAATACTTTTCAATGGGCCACCACGCGAACGTTGACTACTTCTATCTCTGTCAGGATACCTAACATCTGATACGCGACAACGCGAACCTATTAATCCTGTTCAAACAGGATTTTACGAACTTGAAACACGTTTACAACGATCACCAACATGTCGTACGATGAATTTTGTTTGTTGTGTCGCGACTGTTGGCAAAAAAAATATGGATTTTTAGTGATAGACAAGGATAGTACGCTTAAAGACGGGAAATACCGAAAAGGATTTAACGAGTTTGCGATACCGTAACGTGACCAATCGTTGTCGATACTTCGCCAAAGACGAACATGACTGATGTGCGCGAGCGTGGAAAAATCGCGAGGGAGATCGAGAAGACGAGTCGATCCGCAAGAAAGATCGCGCTTTGGAGATCGATAGAATCGAGGAAGACATGGCATTTTAAGCCTATTATCAAACCGCTGCGACAGATCATTGACAGCCACAGCGTGCGTGCGATAAAGAGACAGTCGCGCAACGATGACGCAACATCTGTCCCCAAGCACGAGAAGAAGGAAGAAGTGAAGGAGGAGGAGGAAGAGAGAGAGAAAACGAGCGACACGTTCGAGTGTTCCGCGACCCCGCGTAAATCCAATAATCGTGTACATAACCTCCACTCCGCGTACAACGATCGTACCAATAATAAAATCGTTGGAGAACGTTTTCGAAACGATGGACGACTCGCTAGCAACAAAGATTCAAAATCGGTTGCAAACGTCGAAAGGTCGAGAAGCATTGCAAACCGACTTGGGCCCGCTGGATCAAGTACGTCCAGACTGTCCCAAGGGGAGCACGAGATAAACAGAAAAGCGGTATACATCGCCAAATATTTCATGGGCAGGTAGTGTTTGAGATCGGTAATTCGGAAAAAAAGTAAGAACTCTTTCGATCGACCGACAGTAATTGTTATTGAACGCACGCACAAGGCGAGCTCGTGATTTCATCTCGAGCCTGACCTTAAGCCTCGTCAAAGTCAGGGATTCGTTGTTCTTTAGTTTTTTCAAAACAATTCGGTATACGCAAACAGGCACCGGCAACGGACAATCGAAAGTTCTAGAACAATTCAATTCGCGCACGCGAGCGCCGCGCTCCGACGAATATGTCACGCGCTGTCAGCAATCCCACGTACGGATTTTCTGTCGCGCATGACTGTTACGTTGAACGTCGTCAGAAAAGAATCCAAAGCCAATCAATTTTGTACAACTAGTGCCACGTAATAATTACGATTGTGGCAAAATTTTATTGGATTTTTCCCAAGAAGAAAGCCCAGGCCGAAAGCAATAAATGCTTCGATCTCGCCGTTCCTCCTTCTTAGACTTCTTAGAGTTCTTAGAGTCATAGTCTCGCTACTATATCGTTTCGTAAAACCGCCATGCTAATCGCTTAGTGAAAACCGCTATAAGATAGATCTTTTCGAGAAGTGCCGAGAAAATCGCCGAGATTTTCCATCACCGCGATTCCAAATATAGTTTGGAAAAGGTGACCGCATTTAATATTCTGTTAATCTAATATTTAATTAATTATATTTTCTGAATTTGTAACTGTGCATATTAAAGAAAATTCTTTTGTTAAATTACAAAGAAACAGAGTTCTCTTTACTGTCGTGTATCATATCAACCGGGTGCCGTTCTCTCACTCGAATCTTTCCGCGCGGTGCATTCCCGCACAGGTAGAAAGAACTAAACTGAGTCGAAAAGTCCTCTACCATTTTGCAATTTTCGCAATAGTTAACAAGATATTAATTATTAAAAATTGCCAAATATTGGTTTTGAATAATTTTTTACTCAAATACTATCAACTTTACAGAAAAACTGCAAGAGACAAAAATCATTTATTTTCTTCTCATAAAGTTCTGAGAATTTTTTCAGAATTTTTTTAGAATTTTTTAATACTGTATTTTCTTATGTTGGTAAAAATAAGAAAATGCAGCACTAAAAAGTTGATAAAAAATTCTGAAAAAAATTTTAGAATTCTAGAATTCTAATTTTAGAATTCAGTTTAGTCCTCTCTACCTGCCCATGAAATATTTGGCGATTATTTCCAGACACCCTGTAGATTATGCGTACGGCGTTTACACCATGGATTGATGTTTAGCAATAAATGTTTCGACGTGATGCGGACAATATAATTATCGACGGCGTACAATACGTTGGTATACTCGGTCTTTACGAATTAATTTTCAAGATAATTCTCGATTACCTCTACATGGAAGACGATATGAACAAGTACAAGAGCATGCTTCTGGCGACGAACGCGCACAAACACAAGCATCATTCACAGGACTGATTATTGAGCAACAAGGGATACAAGTACAAATATGTAATCGCGCCGTTGATGTCGATCACACCCAAGAAACGGAAGAAGAAATCTGGAAAGGCATTACCTCACGTAATGATATTGAACGACAACACGATCGATTACGTACACTGGGACGATTCCAACGAGCTAGTGGATCGTCTACAATTATTCGACGCTTCGGACCGAGCGGGCAACAACGCTCACAACAACAAGATACTGTCGATCATCGAGGAACTTCGCGAAGCCGGTCTTCTTATAAATTAAATCGCACATCGACAAAACGAGTCAGTTGAGTGACGAGAAAAAATACTTTTGCTCTTTGTATTACACGTAGAATCATGAATAAGAGATCCAGCGAAAAAAGAAAAATTAGCTCCGAGAGACGTCGACTCATGGAGGAATTATATGCTCCGGCGAGAAGAAACTTTCCGTGAAGGCGCGTCATAGTTCGAGGATACGACGATCTGTGGCAGACTGATATCATCGAGATGCGCCCGTACTCGAATTTCAACAAAGGCCACTACTACCATACATACTCACACATACACTGTACATTGATGTGTTGAACAAGTACGCCGTATCACTCAAGAGCAAGAGTGGAAGCAAGACGGCTGATGCTATCGCTGAGATAATTCGAGCGAGTGGAAGATGTCCGAAAAATTTACAAACGGTTATGGGGAAGAAGTTTTACAACACCGATGTGCAGAAAATCTTGAAAAGACACGACGTTAATCATTATTCCACGTTGAAAGCGTCGAGCGATTCCATCGCACGCTCAAAAACGACATGTGAAAGATGTTTACACTCAACGGCAATTACAAGTGAATCGACGAACTGCCACTCATATCAGATTACAACGCGCGAAAGCATCGCACTATCGGCATGCGATCCGCTGACGTAACTCCCGCGATTGCCGAAAAACTCTTGAATACTGTGTACAGCGTGATAAAAATCGCTGGTCCAGCAAAATTCAAAGTGGACGGTATGCGTGAGCAAGTATAAGACGATTTTTGAGAAAAGTTACATGTCAAATTGGATCACCGAGGTGTTTACGTTATCGTTAAGATGCAGCGTACCAATCCCGTAATCTATCTACTCGAGGATTATTGCGAAAAATCCGTTATTGATGCGTTCTATGAGCACGAGTTGCATCGCGCTACTCATCCGGACCAGTATCTCGTGGAGAAAGTACTGCGCCGGAAAAGAGACAAGATGTACGTCAAGTAGCTGAAATTCGAGGGATCATACAATTCATGGATACACAAAAACAATGTCATTTGATAAAATTTTGATTCGTATATTTTTCTACATATAAAAATATATATCAATATAAGTATAATATACATATATTACATAGGTCCAATGCCCCCACAGTAACGTCTCCGTCGAGTCCGGTACGTATCGTTTGTCGTCGTATGGACTCAGAGCGATTTTCGATTCGGATATCGTGTACACCTCGTGCACACACAATTTAGATCGTATACACGATTGACAGCAAGTCATTTCGATTTGTTCGTTCAAACACTGCGTGTAATCGTCGAACGTTATCGTTCACGTTACGACGTTATTCTTTACACCTTTCGCCTTTTTAGTGTCCTTCTTGCCGTCCACTCTCACCATACATCTTCGCTCCGAGTCCAACGAATTCGATCATTATCGCACCGTTGTTCTCGTCTTTCATCAGGCCGGATACTTTTTTGTTCGCAAGAAATACATATCGTACACGTTGTCCACCGGATAATCTAGCGATATCGCGTTTCATAATCTCTAGTAAAGAGACTACATAGTTTCATAATCTCTAATAAACATCGTCGCATTCTATATGGTAAATAAGACTGTCCGTGTCGGTATACATGATCTTACATTTGTCTTGATACATCGGTAACATGTACTCGTGGTGAAATTCATACAAGCAGACTTTCGATATGTCGAGTATGCACATATCCACGTAAATCGGCTTGTCGAACTTCATCTCGAATTTGCGCATTTCGACGGCGATCAAATTTTCCGCAAAGGAGCTACGGCTGTGGAAATTCGGTTTCGCGATCATTGCCTCCGCGCTGTACCGTCCGTCCCATTATCATTAATTTTACATCGACGTGGTTACGCACATTCTCCATAGTCTTACCAAATACCGCGTTGTTCATTAGTTTATACAAATTTTTTTCGAAATCATTTTTTGCCCGCGTTCTAAATTGTGTATTGAGTTCAATGTAATCACGGAGCCATGGAGATTGAACGAATTGAACCCGGTAAATTTTTGTTACGCGAAGATCGTGATGAGTACATTGCTGCAGGTTGCGATAATGAATGACGTAACGCTGCTTATCGTATAACATCGTTAGAAATTTATTTTCACGATTGCCGGGCGGTTTATCGCGCGTTGGACAGAAAGATAGGTCAGTGTGTTGATCGTGTAGATGCTGCGGATACTCGAGATCGACCTCGAGAATATAACCGATAGGTCAATCCGGAGCGATCGCGCTCACATTAAAGTTTACAGCGTCTTCGACTCATCGAAATTCGGCGTATGGCAAAGGTTGATACATCGCCCATCCGTACGGATTATTCATATCGTAGTACATCAAGTACGACAATGTTTCGATGGATCGAACACATGTATTTGTTATTAGCCTGCGCGTATCTGCCGGAGCATTGAATGAGGCCGCCGTGTATACTACGCTCGATGAACATGACCATATCAATGTCGGTGAGCAACTCGAATCTTACGCGCGTATGTTTTAGCTTAACGTCCCACGTGAAACCTGGCAGTGTATAATAATGTGCGGAATCGAAACAATAACTCGCAACTATTGCGAAAATTTTCGAAAATATTGGCTAATAACAAGACATCGGTTTTTAAGTATAGATCACTGTACTCGCCGTTCGGATGGAGAATCGTTTTCAGACGTTCGCGCATTACGTGAGCGTAATCGCTATCGGATACTATATCGCCTGTTAACGAACTGAAAAATAATTCGCGCTGTGGTCCTGCAATTTTTTAACGCAGTCAATGTATTCATACGATAAAGCACCTTTTCATGTAAGTAATTCAAATTTTTCGTCTGATAATGTTGGAAATTCGGAACGTACAATTTTTAATTTATCTTTGTCAAGATACGACGCCAATTTATCGAGGCTTGCATTGAAAAATTTGAAAGAATCAATGAACTTTAATTTTACACAATTTTTCTGAAAATTCTTTTCATTTTTATCTTTGGTACTATCGACATGTTTAGTGAACGATATATATTTTTCTTTGATTACCGTACCAGTAGTACATCTATATGTCCATCGTACGCCGTAGCAATTTTCTTAATTATAAAATGCGCATCGTAGCTCGATAAATTGTGAAGTACGACCGGAATATAAAACAAATTTTTATAATTTAAGTTATAATTCGAATGCGCTGGACAGGGTGAGATGACAATGATCGCGGATTCGCGTATCGTCCGGCGCGAATAGTTTCCCCCAGATGTGACAATGCGTCGCGCTACGGTACACCTCGCATTGTTCTTTCAACAACATTTCCATGGGCACGTTGGTAGATATGATATTTTTCACATGATGCGCCAAATCGTAGAGTTGCAACGCGAACTACGCTATACAGTCTTCATCGCGACGGAAGTGATACGATGATAACGCATTATCATACGCCCATCGCATGTAGTAGCCTATGTTAAACGCATCATGCTGTTGATATACATACGACGACGCGTCTTCTCTGTTGGACTCTGCCTTGCATAAGACGCACTCCAAGTGGGCGTAGATGATGAATGACACTCGTTCCCGGTTGTTATAGTTGCTGAATTCAAACCACCTGTCCTCGCTCAGAAGTCGGATGGCGCAGTTGTTGATCTTCTGACAGTCTATTTCGTACGACTGCAATTTTTCGCACGAGCTAAAGTAATAGAGGCACCTGTAAATAATATAGAAATCATTTTTCGTTATTTTTACTGTTTTTATTGGCTCTTTTTGTTAGACTTACCGGTCGCAGAAAAATGGTAATTCGAATTTCGGAATATCTTTTAAAATCATTAGAAATTCAATACTCGCGAGATTGAACACTGTGGTATGATGATTCCCGATCTACATATCTTTCTACAGGGTACAGTGGCAACCATCGATCACGCGAAACACGCATTATCCGAACAAACACTGATCACTGCTTGTTTCATCGCTATTTCCTGTGGTACTTCGATGTAACATCCCGCGCGCAGAGGATTTAGTTTGTTTACAAGTCAAGTTGAGGATTCACGACAATGTCCACCCGCTGTCACATTCCTGGAATTCTTTGAGCGATGCTAGAATAGGTTCGACAAGGTGTCGCTCGTATCACTTGTGCATATCGGTGCAACGATGTATCTCGTTATTCTTTGTAATTATGCTCTTATTAGCACGTTTATCCTTTGTCGCGAACTCACCATTGAACGCAGCGTTCACTTTTACACTACCGTGTCTTTCTACAGCGTCTCGCACTCGTTCTAGAACTACATTGCCAATATCTTATAAAACCATCACGGCTCGATGTGATTAGAGTTTATCGCCGCACCTGTTAATATGCGACTCTCGAACGCGGCGTCGATCTCTCGCCAGACAAGAGATCGCTCGTTGCCACTTGCGTACTCGCCACCAATGTGTACAAAACATCACTCTAATTGCAACTTTGCATCCGCGAGTCGCGCGATCCTCGCCACCGCGGATTGTCTATGTCCAATGGCGCGGATGCTTGATATGACAAAGTTCTTCGAGCTGCTCGATGCACTTGTCACATCGTTGCAGCCACGCGAAACACTCCACCAGAATAATGACTTGGCCGCACTGTTCCAGCAATTTACGTTCCACTCGCTCATAGTTTTCTATGTCTTTTTCACAGTCTTTAGATCATACTCTTACACGGAGCACTTGCACGTGACTCGTTCACACACGTTGCTGCATCGCTTTACATCTAGAATGTCATAATATTTTATCACCTTGCTATTATGTTCGTCTACTAAAGTGCACTCTTTACAGGGGTAACATAATTAATTACGCATATACTTATCACACAGGTCACGAAACACTTTTTTAGCAGGATTCTTCTCGCGGTCGTAGTATGGTATCACTAACTTGTCCGTTATCATCACTTCAACGCACTTCTCACCACCCGCGGAAATATTAATACGCCTGCAGCTATATTAAATCTTTTCTTCACTTTTTATTAAGTGATAACACTATTCTTTTATTAAACCGAAAGCTTTGTACCAAAATCTCTCTTCGAAGTCAATGTGCACTGGTTTCATCTCCTAATCGTCCGAACCAATATTCCTTTTCATTATCATCATCATTGATAATGACTCCCTGTTTCGCATCACGTGTACCTATTTCTCGATCGCGTAGGAACTGCACCGGCGATATTCGCGCATCTTTCTCTCCTCCGCGGATCACAGTCTTCAGGCATTTTTTTGCATTCATTTTTTTTTTAATGTATGCAGAGTGGGCACATGCTGCACAAGAATATAATGTACAAAGACATTCTGCAATTCGTGTACAACCTGCCGTCTAGCTTACCGAAAGAATCGATCTCATGCTTCATAACGTGATACATTCTTTCCTCCATCGTTAATGTCAGCTACGAATTATGCATGATGTGCATACAGTTAAAGCACCACCCGTTATATAATAATTGTGGATCACACAGTGCTTAGTACAAATTCAAGAACAATACGCGTTCAACGTACGAATTTCTGGAAACACGAATTTTTCTACGCGATCCATTTCATACTCGCTCATATCACTAACATATCCATTATCGTCGGATAGCATTTCTTTATCGGACGACTCTTGGTCCATTATATTCTTAAAGTCTACTTCCATTTCATCAAACACTTCGAACACTTCGTCTTTAATATCCGCGTTTTCGATATTCAAGAATTTGATATCGTCCACGTCCTCAATGTTTCCGATATTCTCGAACTCTACATCGTCCATTATGTCCTCGAATTCTATTTCCATTGCTTTAAATAACTTGTCTGCATTTACATCATCATGTCTTCAACGTTCGCACGATGATCAGCCATACTTTTCGCATTACATTTATTGTAATCAATTCGATAATTTTTAAAGACGCCAACTGAGGTGCCGCGCGCTTATGACCCTTTATATATTTCATTTACGACTTCTTTGTCTCTTTGTCTACCCTCCCTATTGGGTCACAGCATCGACAATGTGTCACCGATCTCTTCTTAGAAAAAATATCGTTATCGGTGTCTCTCTCTTAACGCGTCGCGACATGTCACCGATCTCACGGTTCTTCCTAGATAAATATCATTATCGACTTCTGATCTCGAAAGAAAGAATTTTGAGAATGCACTATGATTTCATCATCTACCTCTCATTGATGGCGCTTTGTTTAGCAGTCAGCACATCGATGTGCCACCGATCTCCTAGACAAAAAGTCCGCGACACATTTTGGGGTGGATGCGAGGTCCACGGCAGCGGCCCGAAACGCACTTTGGAGTGGACGCGGGGTCCGCGGCGATGACGATGGCGGCGGTAATACGTGACGTCAACATGGCGGCATGTATCATCATATCGGTAAATAATCGCGGATTCCCTCTGAGCAATCCACGACGTAATCACAAACAATGTAATCGTAAAGTCTCGAATTCTATCTTTTGCACGCGGATCCTCTAATTCCACTTCTGAAAAATTGTGAGGGAATCAATCGCACAAGACAAAAAAAATACATTAACGTATTCTTCCCCAAATAATCGTTTTTAATTTTTTTTTGAGCACGGACATACATGTCTCGTCTCTGGTCTCCAATTCCTGACGCTTCTCTACGCGGCGCACCGGTCGAATCTCCGCCATCGAAAAATCGGGGAGCGACAACTTGCGAGACGCCATCTCACGATTGCCGCTTGATTCAAAAAGCTTCTCTCATAGTTAAATGTCTAAAATTAACTCATAAGTTATTTCATAAAGAACTCTGAAAGATATCTTAAAATGACTTATGAGTTAATTTTAGACATTTTACTCATTTGGTTGACAGCTGTAAGTTACTAATAAAATTACAATGCAGAACAAAATACATATTAAAATATTAGGAAATTTCATTTACTCGGTAAACATTTCAAAAAAAGTATTATGCCTTTTATCTTAGAGCCCTCTTGGAACTCACTTCAAAAAATTATTTTATTAGAACACAGCTGAAAAATCTTCTAATGCTGCATCTTTTATTGTATTCTATGTCGTTTTTTAAAATCGAGAAATTTAATTCGATGTATCCCTCTGGTGACGGCACCACATACTGCTCGACGACTCCATTTCCATTCAATTGAACAAAAATGTTATAAATATTTTACAAAAATATGATTTCCAACAGATTGTAGCAACATCTATGGAAATAAGTTTGTTACAGCATTTCCGCTCATTTGCGCAAACAACCGTTGTCCGCATAATGCCTTTAAGTTGACCTAAACGAAATTATTATTGTCCTGATGACAGCAACATGATGGCAATTAAAGAGAAACTTGTGCTAAGCAACCTATTTCTTTTCTTATACCAAGAAACGTTTTGTTATCTGGATTATCATATCCTAAATTACAATTCACAATAAAGGTGGGGAGCAATAAAATAAATTTTTTGGACATCACGATTATGGTTAACAATGGCAATATAAAATTTTATTAAAAACCTTCATCGTTGGGGAGATTTTTAAGTTTTTGATTCCAGCATCCTGTTTCTCAAAAAAGAGGCATAATTATAGAACTCACAGACAAAGCGTTTCTTTTATCACATCCAGAGTTTCAAAAAAATCTTGAATTAATAGTATAGATGCTTTTGAATAATAACTATCCTATACAATTCATTTTGAGACAATGGCACAGAGAATTAAATGTATAACCAATAAGAAAACTTTGAAACAAAAATCACAGAAAATATCTAAAATTAGACAAAATACAAGTGGCTTACCTTTCCTTATGTTAAAGATGTTTCTGAACAATATAAAAACGTGTTTAACAATATACAAAAAGTAATGTTTTATAGTATAAATAAATTAAACCAATTTATTAAAGTACATAAAGACTCTCTACCGAACTCCAATAAAATGAAGTATATAAAATTGATTGTAAGGATTGTGATGCATCCTGTAACGTCCGCCACTAAATCAAATGTGAATTCTCATTTAGTTTTAAGAGATCGCGCCACACGCATCATTTTCGAGCTAACGCATCTCGACAAACAAAATTTGAGTACTGATTAGTAACACATGCATTAATTAACAAAATAACGTTTTGTGACGTTTTCAATTTATTTACAATGTTTTTTTTTATTATCTATTTAACTTTGGGCCTTTACCTTTATTTACTTTTAGTTTATTGTAATAATAGTTAATGTTAGTGAGCATCTGTTAGATTTGTCATCGTTGATAACATGTTCACAATTATAATATTTTAGCGTTTACAAAAGTGTTTAATTTTATTCAAAATCTGTTGTAATAGATAACATAACTCTGAATACTAACACATTTATTTTAGAATAAACATTGATGTACCATATATTAATCTATAATTTATTGAAAAAAAACAGTTACGATTGTTACTTAATTGGGACATTTATCTTATGCATAAAAGGAGCATTTCCATAAAGTTTGAGAGATTTTAAATATTTGATTTTTACGATAAGACGTTCGCCTATATGACTATCTCTTGTGCCAATTTAATAACTGACTCTACATATACATATACATATATTTTAAGTGATAATACTCTTCAATTTTTGCTATTACGTATATCCGAGTCGCTTCATATTTGTATTCCAGTGCATTTTCAAATTTACTTTCTTTTCCTTATGAATTTCTCTTTTCATTACTCGGTTTAGTAACTGAAACAGTTTCAATTTATGTTATTCCAGTATACTTAGCATATATGAGTATAGGTCTCCCAGGGTATCCCAGAAATAAGGTAGGAGCCGCATTGGAAGCGTAGAATGGTCAAAAGGAATAAAAAAGTCTGAGAGTCCATTTTGAGATATTCGCTGTAGTTTTCGAATTAAAAAAGGAAATGTATAAGCTAATGTGCGATGAAGCCGCTTCGCGCGAATTCGTAGCACGGCCCATCGCGTCTCACTCGCCTGATAGGTTGAAATCTATTATTCCTTATTATTAAAATATAACACATCAATATCATTTTCGGCTCACGTTGAACGGCTGTGCAGGAGGACTCATTTTCAATAATTTACGAGGAAAGATATCTGACAAAAATTTCGAAATGGCTTTATTACTTAAATTTAATAAGTATATTTAAACAAAATATTCAATCAGTATATATAACAGTCTATGTAAACAAAACATGTAAATTATTACGTCCAAACCTTTGAAATTCAGGAATACTGTGAGAGAGAATGGAGAGGGTGTGGAAGAATGATTAGACTCAATCTCACAGGTATACGCACAGAGGCGAACAGCTGAGAATCGTACGCACCTTTTCGGTCCTGGAAAATGGGTCAACGTCCCGAAAGGACGCTATGACTCTGTTCCGATGGACACGGATATGGACCTTGGTCCTACCTTTTGGGTCAAGTAACCTAATCCTTTTGACCCGGGATTGGACTTCGTACGATCTCAGGTATTAGGGAACGGAATAGTGGATTAAAATAAATCGAAGGAAGGATATTCATTTAGAATATATATAAAAAAAACTTAGATTTATTCATAAAATAAAATTAGAGCTAAGTTAAAACTAAATAGAAGATCATTATCTTTATAAAGTAAAAAGTAGATTGATAAAAAATAATAAAGGAAGAAAAATCTTAATTTAAAATAATATAGTGTTTCGCAGAACTTTATAATTTAATATTCAATATCGAAAAGGTATCATAGAAAGTTCGACTATACTAAATCTTTATCAGCTAATTGAAATCACAAAACTTTACATACTGTTTAAACGTTGGATAAATTTTAAATTAAATAAAATTACACAATATATGGTCAGGGCGAAATAGATATCATATAAAGCATCTAAAAGATCTCAATGACTATTTCTTTGTTGGACGGCGAGAAAGAGCGAGGTAAATTATATAAAATTATGTATGTAATGAAAGGTTGTTTGAAAAAAATATTACTATCATTAACGGATTTGTTACGGTGCGAATGCGTGCGTGCGTGCGTGCGTGCGTGCTGTGTTTTTTTAAATAAAAAATAAAATAATAATAAATTTAACTTTTCAGTTACTTTTTTTTATTAACTTAACTTTTAATTCATTCAATTTCATTATAAATTAACTTATATTTTAACTAAATTTCAAGGTTGTTAACTTTAACTTAACTTAGTTAAAAAAAAAGTTAACTTACCCAACCCTGATTTTATTACTTAATCATATTTTATTGTAGCGTAACACTATATACAGAGTGATTTTAGCATATTTCGTCATCATGAACAGGTAGAATGAATCGAACTGAGTCCAAAAGTCCTCTACCATTTTACAATTTTCGCAATAGTTAACAAGATATTAATTACTAAAAATTACCAAATATTGTTCTTGAACAATTTTTTACTCAAATACTGTCAACTTTATAGAAAAACTGCAAGAGACAAAAATCATCTATTTTCTTCTCATAGAATTCTAAAAATTTTTTCAGAATTTTTTATCAACTTTTTAGTGCTGCATTTTCTTATTTTTACCAACATAAGAAAATATAATAAAAAATTCCAAAAAAATTCTGAAAGAATTCTCAAAACTTTATGAGAAGGAAATAAATGATTTTTGTCTTTTGCAGTTTTTCTATAAAGTTGATAGTATTTGAGCAAAAAATTGTTCAAGACCAATATTTGGCAATTTTTAATAATTAATATTTCATTAACTATTGCGTAAACTGCAAAATGGTAAATGATTTTTCGACTCAGTTCGATTCACTCTACCTGCTCATAATGGGTGACGAAATATGTTAAAATCATCCTGCATATATATATATTTATATATATATATATATATATATATATATACATATATATATATATATATATATATATATATATTAATACTCTATTACAATAATTATATTCTTGTATTTATTATTATCTTCGATTATATTATTTAGATTCTATTATAACAACTTCATTTTTTTTATTATTTATAATATATTGTTTTCTACCATAACCAATCAGTTTTGCTTTAAATATACATATATATATATAAAGATCATGCGTTCCGCATTAAAGCTCGCAAAATGCATAATCTTTATATAGAAACCATCCGTGGAAATCTCAAGAATATTATATATATATATACAATATATAGGGTGTCTCTTAAGATGGGTCGAGGCCACAGTGTCTCTTAAGATGAGTTGGGGACGGAGAATGGATCAAAGGGAATAAAAAATTCTTATACTATTTAGAGATACTGGCTGTAGTTTTCGAATTAGAAAAGGAAACGTCTAAGCCAATATGCGATCAAGCCGCGCCGCGCGAATTCGTAGGACGGTCCACACTCGAGCGGCGGCGGCGGCGGTGCGTAGGGAGGAGGAAATAGCGCTTCGTCGCTTGGCACAGTCTGGCATGGCGGTCCTATGTGTTTCGCCGCATCGCGTCTACACTATCCAAAATGTTATTTTAGCTGAAGTTTTCCTTACACATTTCTTATCATTATAAATCACGTTATTTAACACGATTAAATACGTTTTAACACAATTATAGATATATTAAGCTAATTAATGTAATTAATTAGAGCACTACGCAAAGCATGTGCTGATCGTCGCGATATCTTTCCGTTTGCTTTATTATACGATGTTTTTATTTAATTACGCTTCGAGACACATTTTGTCGGAACTATCGCGTCGTTTTATGCTATATTTAGTCGGAATTTTATTTTTTGACATATTAATGTGTGTACATTACTTGAAATTATTAGTACAAGCTCAGGTAGATAGCCACTACATTGTAAATCCAGATGTATTATTTTTTCATGTATAATGACGCATTTGACTGGTTCTTTTGAGGTTCTTTTTCACATATTTCTTACCGTTTAACAAGTTTTATTGTACACCGTTAGAAACGTTCTTAAATTTTATTAATCTTTTATGTTCACTGATGAATAAAATTTAAATTTTCTGTCACTGAAAAAATTATTTATGTATACGTTAATGAGATGTTTAAATTTGTAGTAACTGAAATCTTAAGTGTATTGAAAAACACTAATTGAAAATTGAATGTTTTAGTTTATTTCGATTAAATCCATCAAATTTAGTGCTCATGTTCATTATATTAAAAAAAATCTGTAACTGACAAGGAAAGGGATCCAATTGTCCCTCTCCGATTTTAATGAGCATTTACTATATTTTTCTCCAGACAAAAATAAGCGACACGTATTTTTTTATACGTACCCATATGCACTTTTAGGGGGGTAGAACACCCTTTAGAAAAAAAGTGTTTCGGTGTTTCTCTTTCGAAACGAATATCGTTGGAATTGTAAGAGATAGAAAAAAATTTCAGAATGAAAACAGAATGACTTTAAAAGTACTTTAGAACTGTAGTAAAAAAATTTTTTTCTTTATAAAAAAATAACTTTTATTATAAAAAATTATTAAAAGTTTTTTTTTAATAATTTTTTATAAGAAAAGTTATTTTTAATGTTTATTACATTTAAGACTAGTGTAATCTAATTTTCAGTTATATTATTCAATTCTTTTCAATTATTGCATGACCATAAACTTCCGTTACACGTTACTTAAAATTCATTACAACATTTCTAACAGTGATACAAAATAATGTAATTAATATGTTCAATTGCATTTAATGATTAAAAAAAATAAAAAAGGTAAGAGTTTCAGTTGAAAGAATATTAGATTTGCACAGACTTACGATTGGACTTGATTGGATTAGATTGTACAGACTTACGATTAATTATTAATTACGAGATCATTTTGTAAGATAAGAAAAATTAAGTATAATTAAAGCTATTAAATATTTATGTTATACACTCAGAGAAAGGTTTCTTCGATTCAAAGAAATATTCCTTTGCTACACGGTTAAAGAAAAAATTTCTTTAATTTGAAAAAATTATGTTTAAATTAAAGAAATGACGTTCAAATCAAAGAAATGTTTTCTTTAATCGTATAGAAACATTTCTTTGAAGAAATTTTTCTCTGGATGTAATAAAAAAATTAAACTACAGAATGCGATAAGACGCTACTCATGTGCAATGCAGACGCTATTCATATTCTTCTGAAAATATAAATATTTTAAGCACCAAGGAAATGTTATTGTTTCCACACCACCTTGAGGTAGATAGCTTGGCGCGTTTTTTTTTAAGTGGTTTCCCCAGTAAGCCTAATCCACTCTCATTGTTTAATGCAACAATTGTTCGAAATGCCTTCCTCGTGCTTGTGAACAAAGTTCGGCTCTTCGAACTATTTGCCGCGTTGCATGGTGCACCATGTCCGGCGTAATGGTATTAAAGGCCACTATGATCTCGTCGCGTACCTCATGTTCAAGGCCATCACGCCTGTGTTCGATTAAACCACTTAAAAAAAAACGCACCAAGCTATCTACCTCAAAGTGGCGTGGAAACGATAATGTTTCCTTAATGCTTAAAACGTTTATATTTTCAGAAGAATATGAGTAGCGTCTGCATTGCACATGAGTAGCGTCTCATCGCATTCTGTAGTTTAATTTTTTTATTACATCCAGAGAAAAATTTCTTCAAAAAAATGTTTCTTTGCTATACGATTAAAGAAAACATTTCTTTGATTTGAACGTCATTTCTTTGATTTAAACTTAATTTTTTCAAATTAAAAAAATTTTTTCTTTAACCATTTAGCAAAGGAACATTTCTTTGAATCGAAGAAACCTTTCTCTGAGTGTATAAAATAAATATTTAATAGTTTTAATTACACTTAATTTTTCTTATCTTACAAAATGATCTCATAATTAATCGTAAGTTTGTACAATCCAATCGTAAGTCTGTACAAATCCAATATTCTTTCAAATGAAACTCTTATCTTTTTTGTTTTTTAAATCATTAAATGCAATTGAACATATTAATTATGTTATTTTGTATCACTGTGAGAAATGTTGTAATGAATTTTAAGTAACGTGTAACGGAAGCTTATGGTCATGCAATAATTGAAAATAATTGAATAATATAACTGAAAATTAGATTAACTGAAAATTAGATTACACTAGAAAAAAAATTAGATTAACTGAAAATTAGATTACATTAGTCTCAAATGTAATGAACGTTAAAAATAATTTTTCTTATAAAAAATTATTTAAAAAAAACTTTTTTAATAATTTTTTATGATAAAAGTTATTTTTTTATAAAGAAAAAAATTTTTTTACTACAGTTCTAAAGTACTTTTAAAGCCATTCTGTTTTCATTCTGAAATTTTTTTCTATCTCTTACAATTCCAGCGACATTCGCTTCGAAAGAGAAACACCGAAACACTTTTTTTCTAAAGGGTGTTCTACCCCCCTAAAAGTGCGTATGGGTACGTATAAAAAAATACGTGTCGCTTATTTTTGTCTGAAGAAAAATATAGTAAATGCTCATTAAAATCGGAGAGGGACAATTGGATCCCTTTCCTTGTCAGTTACAGATTTTTTTTAATATAATGAACATGAGCACTAAATTTGATGGATTTAATCGAAATAAACTAAAACATTCAATTTTCAATTAGTGTTTTTCAATACACTTAAGATTTCAGTTACTACAAATTTAAACATTTCATTAACGTATGCATAAATAATTTTTTCAGTGACAGAAAATTTAAATTTTATTCTTCAATGAACATAAAAACTTAATAAAATTTAAAAACGTTTGTAACGGTGTACAATAAAACTTGTTATATATCCCCCTGAATATGATAAAACTATTAAAAAGTATGTGACCTTTGGGGAACACCTTGAAAAGTAAGTAAGAATATTGAAATTAGTTCAAATACATTATGTTCATGCTCAAGTTTCAAAGTGTCGATTCTGAACTTTCTATTAACATTATCATATTTAGGAAGTCAAAATCTATTAAAAAATGGTATTCTTTTTACTTACGCATTTATAGGCAAAAATTGACTTTTTTTTAACATTTCCATTGACATAAAATTATAAAATAAAAAAAAGATTTGTTATAGTACATGTAATTTTTTTATTTGTAAATATTATTTAAATTTCAAGAAAAAAAATTTCAATTTTTCTTTTTTTTTTATTTTCCAGTAAAGATGGACAAACGGTTTTATAATAAAATCGTTTGCTGGAAAATAAAAAAAATAAAGAATAAATAAACATTTCTTTCTTCTTGAAATGCATTTAAATAATAATATTTACAAATAAAGAAAATAACATTATAACTATTATAGCAAATCATCTTCTTTTATATTTTTATAGGTGCGTTCGGCAATGTAAATCTGAGATGCGAACTAGCAAATGGCGAGCTTGATCATGTGATCTTCGAGCAATCCGAGTGCCCGGATGATACAATACAATTAATTCCGAACGATACAGAATTGTAAACTGTTCTTTAAGGTTAGATTATAAAATGAAATTGTTTATTTTTATAAAATAAATAAAAAATATCCTATTAATTGAGAGAGAGAAAATTTCTTTCGCTTTATTGAAAACTGATAATAACCTTATATACTGAAAATAGATCGTTACATATGAATGTAGCAGATTCATACGCAAGGTGTGTTTTTTTAAAAGAAAATACATTGCAAAATAAATTTCAGCAATTTGAAATTTATAAATTATATCACTTAATTCATATTCGTTAAAGTCTTTAATATATTAATACAGTTTGATTTTATTTCGTTCTATATGTGCAACATATAGAAATAAGCTTTAATCTAAAAATTAATTAGCAATCTTTATTTTCAAATACGTACCTCAAATTCATAAAGAAAAAAAGAATTAAAAACTTATTTTCCTTATTAAATATTGTACGTTATATACTCCATCAATTTCTATTTAATAGCATTTGTTTGAGCGTTTGTAGACTTAGACATTATAACAGTTCAAACACTATTTGAATGTATATGTTAACGAATCAATTAGATATATTATCATAAATATACAGGTTATAAATTTAATTTAGGCACGAAAATCTACATTAGCTCTGCGAGCTCGGTCGTTGAATCCGGAGTGGATCCAGCAGCTTGATTGGCTCTAGAAATGTTAATACCAAACACAAATGAGATGACATATAATAGAAAAATGCTAGTTGCCAAACGATTTTCGAGGTAAAAGAGCAAACGGATTATAATGATTCCGATTTATAATGCTGAATGCACCTTCTAAGTATGATCAACGCGATGTTGCAAACACTTTGAAGCATTTTTTAATTGATCAGTTTGTAAAATTCTTTCTTCTAATTGATCCATCAAACACTTCAAAGCATTTGTAATGAGACTTTAACCACAGCCTATGTCAAAGTTTATGTACTCCGAAATCCGAATATTCCAATGTTAGACTGCGTTCGCAAACTTCACTCGGATGATACAATAAATGTAGAAAGCCTGGAGCCATAAGAACTTGATCACAGTTGAATGTGAAGAAATTTAATAGAACATAATTAAGTTCCTGATTAAATTAATCTCTTCTATACATAATTATAGATCAGGGCTAATTAGTTAATTTTTTATGATTTTAGGTTTACTACATTCATTGTATTATATCTACGAGGGCAAATCAATAAGTACCCATGTTTCAAGACAGGCGACATTGCTGATGCAAGTTGGCACCATCGTGTACTACCATCTTTCAAACGACGCCATACAAAATTTCAGAGTGATTCATATATAGTCTTGATTTGACAGCAATTCGTAGTGAGCGTGTTTGATGTTTTCCGATACAATGGAAAAAGAGCAATATCAATCGTGATTCGTTTCTTATTTTTGGATGGAAAAACGTGCGAAGAAATAAAAACGAAGTTGGATACCATTTATGGGAACTGTTTATTATCTATGACAATCGTCAGATATTGATTCAACGAATTCAAACGTGGTCGTTCGTCTGTTTTTTATGAGGAGCGCCCAGGCAGACGTGGTTACTGAGGAAATCATTGAAAAAGTCCACGAGATGATTCTCGCTGATCGCATGAAGTAGCAGAGACTGTAGGCATGTCGTACGGAACGGCATTCAATATTTTGCATGATAACTTGGGAATGAAAAAGCTGTCAGCCCGACGAGTGCCGCGATTGCTCATAGTGGACAACAAGCGGATGAGGTTATTAATTTCAAAACATGGTCGAATTGCGACTTCTTGTTTCCAAACTTGAAAAAATGGCTCGGTGGAAAGAAATTCATGTCAAATGAGGAGGGCATCGCCGAAACAGAGGCCTATTTTGCAGAGTTCGACAAATCGTATTTTTCTGAGGGATTAAAAAAATGGCAGAAACGTTCAGAAAAGTGTATCCTCCTAAAAGCGGATTACGTTGAAAAATAAAAAAAATTTTTGTGAAAAGCTTGCGTCTTCATTACTAACACAGATACTTATTGATTTGCTCTCATACTACACCCATTATACCTGAACATTGTTCGTTTTCGCAGTATGTGCAAAACTATTGAATTACAAAATAGCGACTTTTCCCAAATGAAAATAACAATGTGAAGACGTCTTCTCCAAATGGATTTCTAATTGATTCCATTCATAAAACATATTAAATAAAATTGCTGTTTGCTAACTTGACACATGATACAATTTTTTAATAACAAGAAAAATACTATTATCCAAATGTTCAAATATTTTTCCTAAATTTCCCCAAACGATTCCCAAATTATGTAGACATAAATAAATCAGAAATATTCGATTTGTCTCCTATCTGGCCTAATTTCCACCGAGGGTTTAAACCAGATCAGAATGTAAAAATCAACCACACTCGAGCATTCCCCTGTCGTTCGACTATAACAGGGGAATACTTGACTGTTGGTTGGTTCTTATATTCTAATTCGATTTAAACTCTCGTTGGGAACTAGACCAGTGATGCTTGTCTTCCTGCCAGATTACTAGCTCGATTAGAATCTTGCCATCGTATTGGCTACGAATTGGCACTGACAGCCCCGTAGCTAATACGGTGGCAAGATTCTAATCCAGCTAGCAATCCAGCAGAAAAACAAGCATCGTATGCAAGCAGCCTTTAGAGAGAGACGCTTACAAACTGACCATAGACTGACTGTGTTCTAAAATTTACTGCCAGTGAAAATGTACATACGTAAATGTATACGTAACGTAAACTGTAGATTTTTAGCGTTGGCAATAAATTTGGAACAACCCGTGGCCCTTATTCTTGAAAAGAAAGTGTTCAAAAGTTTAGGAAAATGTTACAATATGCGTTACGTATACTATTGGGTCATCTAAAAAGTATCCGCGGTACTTTGTCACTAGATATATGACCATCAACACATATCTAGTGACAAAAAACCGCGGATACTTTTTAGATGACCCAATATAATATTTCCCTAGATTTTCGTATATATTTCTCTTCAAGAATAAGGGCCCATGTCAAGCAGGGAGCACAAACTTTTGGCTGGGTTTTTACTTGACGCTACGACGTTCAATTTCAGCGTCACGTGATCAAAATTGACGCTTGATATTCTTTTAAGCCGGTTCTACATTAGTTGCAAGTCGATCGAAAGTTTGTTGCGATAGCCAATATGAAGCGTTGATTTCAAAATGCAAGCTTCTGATTGCTTCAGATTGGTTGTCCCAACAAACTTGCGATCGGCTTGCAACTAATGTAGAATCGGCTTCAAGCTTAATGTAGGACTCTATTTGCGACGTCTACAATACGATTAATGTAAAATAGCTTTTAAATTTATTTTTAGATACTTAGTAGCCAATGAAATAATTCGTAGAGTATCTGAAGATAAATTTAAGGAAAACCTTAAATTATGAAGTATAGGAGGCCAAACTAGGCTTTGAAAAGTGTGGTCAAAATCAGATTTCTAAATTGGTATTGGTGATACGCGGCGTAAAATCGAATAAATTCGAATCGTAAAACTTCTTTCCCCAACAAATGAGAATGAATTGAAATAAATTCAAATGGATTCAGATTTTTAGAAATATCGATTCACGAATATTAAAATGTTTTTCAATTCTGAATTAATTTCTAGGAATTGTATGGAGCATATCTCTATGCCTTTCAATCTAAAAATAATATTAGCTTTTTCTGTGCACACAAACACAATTGCGAATACTGTTCAATTCAAAATTTTGAATAGGAAATACAGATTTTCAATCCAATTGCATCCAATTGAATCCAATTGAATCCAATTAAATCCAAAAAAAGTATTCACTATTTAAAATATGCATTCGGATAGAAAAAAATTTTAATCCATTTTAATCCATTCTCGTTTATTGGGTCATATACTATGTTTTTACACGGCACGCTTTAGAGTATAGCGGGAAGCACAGACTCTTACATAACGCATAACACATAATGCATAAGAAAATGTATTGGGTCATCTAAAAAGTATCCGCGGTTTTTTGTCACTAGATGTGTGTTGATGGTCATATATCTAGTGAAAAAGTACCGCGGATACTTTTTAGACCCAATATTAATCGAAGTCCTTCGTTTCCTTTCCATGAAATAAAGAACTCTGATTAGTTTAATTTCTTATGCTTCATGTGTTATGCATTATGTAAGAGTCTATGCTCTTCGCTTAACACGCATTCTACAATAAGCCATTAATTATAAATCAGAAATTAGAAGCTGGAAATTGACCAATCACAGTCGTCAATTTGCAACTTTTAACTTTTGATTTATGACTAATGACTTATTGTAGAATGGCCATAAAGCAGAGAGCACAGACACTTGCATAATGCATAACATGTAATACATAAGAAAATGTACCAATCAAAGTCTTTCGTTTCCTTTCTTTCCATGAAATAAAGAACTCTGGTTCAATTTCTTATGCCTCATGTTATGCGTTATGCAAGAGTCTGTACTCTTCGTTTTAATCTTTCCACCAAGTATTTGACGCTGCCATATAAAGATCTTTAAAGGCTTAAACACAATAGCCACAGGCAGTAGGCACAGGCAACAGGGAATAACGAGCCATCCAGAAAATAGAGAACAGAGAATAAGGGTGCGATTACACCTTGGAGTGTGGTACGCGGTACGCGGTACACGGTATAGAAACTAACTAGGTAACTATACGAGCCGCTTGCTTCTTTTCTCTTCTATTACATGGAGCGCGATTTGCGGCACAGGCTAGTAACATTTTACATTACTATACACTGCTATGCATTTTTTAATAGAATTAATTGATTTAAACGCAATTATTAAGTAAATCTGTTAAAAAAATAAGAGTATCGATAAAGTGTGTAAAAAAAATAAGTTAATATATTTTAAAAAATTCATACTAATGTGAGTTTGTCACTAACCTGTGTTGTAAACCGCGCTCCATATACAATAATATCAGCGAAAGAAATAGACAGTACGCTGGGTACGCGATATGGTCGGTTAAACTGGCCATAACCAAAAATTATGGATTCTGCTTCTGAAGGAGAAGGATCTCTTAATATTTACTATCGGCAGTTTAAATTATTAATTTTCGGAATCATATTTTGTCTTATATAATCTCATAAATGTAATAAGTTGTACTCTATTCCTCCTACGACACATTTTTCATTACGAAGGCCATTTCTACTTTGGGAACAAAATTAAAGTTTATCGTAATTACATAAAATGATTCACTCTAGAGAACATATTGGGTCATCTAAAAAGTATCCGCGGTACTTTGTCACTAGATATATGACCATCAACACACATCTAGTGACAAAAAATCGCGGATACTTTTTAGATGACCCAATACAATAATACTCATTTTAGTAATTAATAACTATAAAATTAATGAACCATTAAAAACATTACTAGCCAGTGATAAAATCCTCAGTGATAAAATATTATCATTGGCAAAAACTCATTCAAGCTTACTATAAAATATTATTGAAAACGCCATTCATTTTCAATGAATTTTTCAATGATACTTTTAATAATAAAATCATCTATTTTTCGTGATGGGGTGTATTCACCGAGAGTGAACGAGACAGCGAGCTCCTTCTCACACTAATCACTTGTTTCAAGCGACCGAAAATCACTGTTTCCTGCTGGAAAAGAAATGCTGGTTTATAATTTTTCCGGTAAAATTCTACTTCTACTAAATTATTCTTGCTATTCGAGTTTATGAAGGGGAGGTATACTATATAACGCGCATGAAAAATCGTAAACAATTAAATATCTCATAAACTATTGCGTTTTAACATGATTTATAGGATATCATCAACGCGTTGCAAACGCTTTGAAGCGTTTTTTAATTGGTCAGTTTGTAAAATTCTTTCTTCTAATTGGTCCATCAAACACTTCAAAGCATTTGTAGCGAGACTTTGACTACTATTCTGGATTAATGGAAGGGATACACTATTACTATAATTTATTAAAACTTACATATTATTATTATTTAGAATGCCCCTCACCCCTTATTGATACCTAGGGCCGTCGAACAGCCGAGATTGCCGAGAAAGCATTTTCGGTCGCTTGAAACAAGCGACTAGTGCGAGGAGCTGCCTCGTTCACTCTCGACGCACCGCAAGCAAGCACATGGGCATGCGGGATTACACAATTTTCATAAAAAAAAAAGAGGGTAATGTTGGTAGCAACAAAAACTCTTGAGGCACCATAGTTTTATTTTCTACGGATTGGTAATATTTATAAGTAGTAATTCGTTAGTTTGCGCCGATCGAGTGTAAAAGTAGTGTAATACATAATAATTCGTGAACTGTTCGTGAACGGCTGTCATCGCGGAATGTTGCGTTATGTATATCAAGAAGTTAATAACGTCTACAAGATTACTCGTTTCATTAAGTTACTACTTACAAGTTTCATTAAGTATTTTCATAAAACCTTTATTCTTACTATTTCATAAAAAAGCAATACTTTGTGTTTTATTTTCAGTTATTGGTTTTCAGTTCAACATTATCAACGGTATTAAATTATGCATAGAAAAGAAGGGATTAAAAAGAAAGAAAAATTAAAAGGAAAGAGAGGAAAAAAAGAAAGGAAAAGGAAAAGAGATGTGGAAGGAAGCATAATCTAAATCTGAATCAGTGGATAATCACTGACAGCAGTTCTAAGGATGCCATTGGCAATCCCAGCAAACGAGAATGGATTAAAATGAAATTTTTTTCTATCCGAATGCGTATTTTAAATAGCGAATACTTTTTTGGATTCAATTGGATTCAATTGGATGCAATTGGATTGAAAAACTGCATTTCCTATTCAAAATTTTGAATTGAACAGTATTCACAACGCACAGAAAAAGCCAATATTATTTTTAGATTGAAATGTATAGAGATATGCTACATGCAATTCCTATAAATGAATAAAAATGCATTCAGGATTGAAAAACATTCATTCTAACATTCATGAATCAATATTTCTGAAAATCTGAATCCATTTCAATTCATTTCAATCCATTCTCGTTTGCTGGCAATCAATTTGTCATAATATTTATAATACAATTGTATTTTAGATTTCAGCGGAGCACATAAAAGCATTCAAAATGGATAGATAAAAATATTTTTTGTATTTTGTTTAGACAATAAGCTTGATTGTCAATCTTATTTGAAACACAAAATACAAAATATTTTTATGTGCTCTTCGAAATACTATAAATACAAAATACTTTCATGTGCTCCATTGAAATACAAAATATAAAATACAACTATATTACGAAAATACCATTTGTCAAATAAAAATATTTCAAATACATGTCCAGCCCTTTATGTCTTGCATTAATTGTAATAAACTTATATATGAAAGATCTTTAACAGATGTCTTACAAACTTTTCACAAAAATAAAGACATGTGTTCGAGCAAGCCCGAAAAGAGTTAAAGGCGACGAAAATTGAATAGCATGTATCGCAAGCGCAACCCTGTTTCTTCCGCGCATCGCAATAGCGCGTAGACGAGAGCGCGATCGGCTTGACGACAATTTTCGAGTTTTTTTTGCTTCTATGACGGATTTCGTAAAAAAAGGAGAACGCATATTTTATGCTCGATACCAAAAAAATAATTTATCTAAAATCAACGGTTGCCCTCGATTTTCATCATCATCTATGTCCTGAATTTAAAGGTGACTCAGATAAGAGGAATGAGATTCTCTATTAGTCTTTGCCATACGGCACGAATGTGAATAGTGTCTAACGCATTGGCTGAGTCTATTATTTTCTTGCCCGACGAACGATCTTGGGCGGTGGATCGCTACCACCAGTGGATGTCCAATGATCTGGTTCGGATAGATCTACCTGATACGCTCTGGGTAGATACGCGAATATTACTGTTGAATAGTCGTGCTCATCTATCTCACGCCTGATGAACAGTCTCAGGCGATTCCTCGCTCCATCACATTTTTATGGGGCCTGAGCTCAGGCGAAGTCCCGTACATACTCATCGTGTATCTGATGATTGGCTCAGGTTTCACGCTGTTCAAGGTTACGGGATTTATAAGCCCGTTTTCTTTTCTTTGCTTCTATATTTTAGGTATATAGTATTGTCCTTCATTAAAATTCTTTGACCTCATTCAAGAAGAAATTGAAGTCAGGATCGGACGCTATCGTACACAGACACAATTTATTTATTTTCTCATTATAGTTTCATTCAATCAATTATTGTAATTTTCTTGTATACGAATTAAACATTAAACTATGATTCATTAATGATAAACAAGATCTGATTCGCCTTCAAGGCGCACTCTCGCCGGCCGATTCTTTTTATTCCCGTTCTTAATCGAACAACATGAGAGATGCAGTGTATACAAGATCAAAAGAAAATGATCATAAATATATGCAAAATAAAACACAAAAGTCATGAGAAATAAAATGTAAAATTTATGAAAGTTAAATCAAGGAATTATACTTTTTCGTAAGTCTTGTTGTTTACTTCATGGCTCATGTATTTTCTATTTATTACAGCATATTTATCATTTTTTATTATTGATTTGATGTATAGACTGCACCTCTCAATTTTTGCGAAACAACTATTACAATATTTATTAAAACAGCAACGATAACTAAATATTAAAATATTTATCACAAACAAATATTAAAACATTTATTAATTAATCTTGTTTTTTCCGATAAGTTTTGATAATTCATGTAGAATCTATTAAACAAATCGATCACAAAATATCGATTTTTTATGAAATAGTAAGAATAAAGATTTTGTAATGAAAATACTTAATGAAACTTATTTAAATAATCTCGAAGATGTTATTAATCTCTTGATACACATAAATGTTAAAATATAAAATCTTCGCGATGACAACCGTTCACGAACAGTCCACGAATTATCATATATTGGGTCATCTAAAAAGTATCCGCGGTTTTTTGTCACTAGGTATGTGTTGATGGTCATACATTTAGTGACAAAGTACCGCGGATACTTTTTAGATGACCCAATATATAAAATAATAAAACTTTTACATATATTATTTATTATAAAATTTCATTTATTTTGTACTATTGCAAATTGTACATTTTGTAATATTGCACATTACTTTATACAAAACGTTATTTATTGCATATTATTTGCGCTATTCAATGCGCTAGTTTATTATCCATTCTCTATTCCCACATTTTAGGAGCAAAATGCATCTGTAATAATATAAAAGAAATCAAAAATTCAGAAAAATATTATATATGTATATACCATTTCATAAAATATTATATATTAAATACCGTAATTATCATATTATTTGATTTAGATTCACAATGCAATGATATATAATTGAAAAGATTAGGACAAAAAAAGAAAGAATTAAATTCGTAACCAATGTGATGACTATACATATACTTAGTGCCAAGACACTACCGTGTCTTCAGATATTATAATTAATCTGTGTATATTTTATGTTACATTTTTATTTTAATATTTTAAATACATTATTTATAAAGAATAAATACTTACTTTACCTCACATACAGATAAATTTTTTGACGGTGTCCAATTTTTATATTTGCCATTTGTACTTTTTAACCAATTCATTCGGCGTTCTGTGTCTTTCGGAATTATTTTCATAACATATCCTTTTTTTAATTGTTACAAAACGTATAAACGTAACACATCTAGTGACAAAAAACCGCGGATACTTTTTAGATGACCCAATATAAATGTGGAAAAGTGACGTTTGATGACGAAATTTATGTTGTGTGCCATTTTATTATTATTTGCTTAATTGTGAAAATGTGATTCGTACTTATCAAAGTCGTAATTATCGATGAAAACTAAAGTTACTTGGAATTTTATATGTAAAAGCATATATTGGGTCATCTAAAAAGTATCCGCGGTTTTTGTCACTAAATGTGTTGACCATCAACCGCGGATACTTTTTAGATGACCCAATATTTTACTCGTTTCAACAGCTGTTGGATCGTGTGTTTCTACTCAAATATAGGCTCACTTTACATGCCTTTTACAACCATTTACTGACTGTCAAGGGACGAAAGGACAGTTTTCATCGATTTTTACAAATGTTTTAAAGTGATCTCGTTATTCCGTTTCATTCAAATTGTCTTTATTTAAAAATGGCATGCAACATAAATTGACGTGTCATTCCTCACTTCTGACGTCACGATTGTAACATGGCCGCTGTGACTCAGGAGCCTCAACATATGTCAAGGTCAAGATCATCGGAGTTGTTTCCGTTATTGTCAACATTTATTTTTTTTTCTTGTCTGAAATAAACTTTTAATAATTTTATTTTACTTATATATTTTATTTAAATAGTATCTATTGTTTCTTTCCAATACTACATTCAGCATTTCTTTGATATGTTATTTATTTTTATATAGAGACGTAGGGATTTTAATAATATCTTTTCTTCTTAAACGTAAACTGTTCACTATATTAAAAATATTGGGTCATCTAAAAAGTATCCGCGATACTTTGTCACTAGATATATGACCATCAACACACATCTAGTGACAAAAAACCGCGGATACTTTTTAGATGACCCAATACAATCAAGCAGCAGCGCATTTTATGTAGATATTAAAATTTAAAATACTCCTTGTACATGTGTTAATAAAGTTTAATACAATCGCAAAATTTTACACAGATACACATAGTATTCATTATTTATAAGTAACAAAATAAAGAATTAATCATGGTACTGAGTAGTGGCACTTCGAAAAAATTTTTTTATGCATGAATATGTATAAATATGTATAAAAATACATAAATATTCACAACATATATAATCATATAATCAATTATGTTCATACTCATCAATTATGTTCAATCTCTTTCTTTTGTAAAATTACTTTTTAATGTGATAGATATAATAATAATGTGTATAAATTTTCGCATTCATTTTAAAATGAAAAACAAGTTTGGAAAAATATAAAAAAATTGCTCATACACAATTATGTATAATTTTATATATAATTATTACATAAGTAAGTTTTTTATATTCTTTCAAACTTGATTTTTTTCTAAAACAAATAGTGTGAAAATTACTTTTTTATAATAATTATTTTTAATGTTTTCACATTACTATTATTATTTCTATTACTAAAAAGTAATTTTACAAAAGAAAGAGGGATGTATGAATAAGTACGGATATATTTTATATATGATTATATGTACATGTTTATGAATATTTATGTGTATTTATACATATTCATACATAATAAATTTTTTATCGGGACATAGATACACATAACAAATTTTCACTTTTTTTATTCTAACGCAAATTATTTTATCACATTTTCGTTTTTATCAATGCATTCTTCCCTAAAAGTTTTAATATTTAGTAATATTACAAACCTTGTAAAGTACCAAGGTGTACACACACAACACAACGCATACATACACATTTAGGAATAACGTTTCTAATTAAATTATTTCTAATTTATCTGTTACTTTCAAGATGTTTGTGATATTGATCTAAAACAAAGGCATATTTGTAATAACTATAATATAGCTGGCAATGCAAGAGAGAACATGTAAATAAAATGTGCTTTGTGACAGATTTTCTATCTTATAAATTGATGATACATTTGTACGTGTAAATTAATAATGGCTCTAATTTTCAAATGCGTATAACATCAAAGAAATTATTTATTTCACAAAGAATTTTTTATTCCATGTTTAATACTTTAAAGAACAAGGCATAGGCGTAAATTATTTTCTTCAAAATTAAAGCACCTATTATCTTATATTATGCTTCTATTTATAATACAAAATTTGTAATGTAAAATTTTAGTAATTTCTTCAAATTTTCGGCCTTTGCCATTAAATTTAAAGCATCACTTTTTCGTTTCATACAATAGAAGTAGAATGACAAAAAACATTTCTTCCGTTTTTTAAATCAAAATGCAATCAATTCGTTTTAACGTATGCATTAATATAATAAATTAAGAATAATCTTATATTTTCTCTAAATTGTATTTTTGTTGCACAACAGTATTGATTTACAATTCATGTATGTACATATAATGGAGATAAATATGCATTGAAGAGAGAAGCAATTTCAATGCAGTACAATCAAGTATGAGCATTATCTACAAAATGCAAGCTTCTGCAATTTATTTCATTTTTTCTCTTTCTCTATAAAATCCAACACCAGACACTCACGATAAGACCACAGATTAGCAAAATGAATTGTGTGTATCATGAATATTATACTGCTCCGTACTTATTGTGAAGATCAGTTTAATATAAAAGAAAATTCCACAAAATATTTTTTTGCGATGTTTTTTGTACTCCTTCAAACTGTTGATGTTTCACGATTTATGAAATCGTTTGAATATCCTATTTTTTAACTAATTTTTAAGTTAATAAAAATATTGCAACATATTTTTTAATATATGTATTAGGTGTTGGAATTAATTCGTAGCGTTTTTTAATGAAAGAATGTTATTTATTTCACATGAGCATTAAAAAATACATTAATAAAAGTACTTCCCATCACTTGTAAAACGCTACGAATTAATTCCAACACCTAATATTATTATTGTGCCACCTATTTACATGCATTTCCTATTTCTCATGTTCAATCATTAATTACTGGAAATATCATGATTTATTCAAGAAAAGTTTTTGTGTTATACATAAATTAGAATTTCATGCCATAAAAATTATTAGATATTAAAATATAAGCATACAATGCTTTTATATGTTCGATAATACTTTTATAAAATTTGCTACAATTTGCTACAACACGTTACACAATATCTCGACATACAATATCACAATTAGAGATCTCTCTAATTTTCTGAAATTGGCACTGTTGTATTTAATGAACAATTTTTTATTTTGTCTATTTGTTTTAGCATCAATCACAATTAAAATTGCAATTTTTTAGCTAAAGAGGCTCCTTCTATCGATTCTAACAGTTTTCTTTTCAAACTAGGTCTTTCTTCACGTTGACGTTTAATGATCATAGGTAGAGGCAATTTAGGTCCAGCTGTAGGTGCAGGTTTATTACTAAAGTATGGCATTTGCAATGCTTGATCACATGTACATCTTTCTAATGGATTCACATTCAAGAGACTAGCAATTAAGTCAAGAAGATCATCGCCAGCAGCAGTAAATATATGCTTCAAAGGCATGCCAGGAAAGGGCTTGAATTGAATAAAATCTGGTAATTCAGTCATCCCTTGCCATGTTTCTTCCGTTGGAGTACCTAATGTCTGAATAACAGAAATACATTAAGATTAAAGAAATAAAATAACTTTTCAGTTATATATTTTAGATCAGGCCTATCCAATTTGAGCTTTGGAGTCAAAATGCAAAACCATCAATTCAGAAAAATTCAATGTAAGATTTCACTGACTATAAATTGTTGAAAAACATCGATTAGACACATATCAACACTTTAAAGTCTCTGAAATCTTACCCATATTGATTTTTTTCTTCAATGGCTTTGTTTTGGCTCTAAAATTCAAATTAGACAGGCCTGTTTTGGATCAATGTATTAATACCTGAAATATTTTAGTGAGTTGATCTAAATCAGATTCACCAGGCAAAAATGGCACTCGCAATAGAAGCTCAGCTAATATACAGCCTACTGCCCACATATCAATGCCAGTCCCATAAAGTCTAGCACCATAAAGTAATTCAGGCGCTCTGTACCATCTCGTAACTACTTGATGAGTATTTATCCGGTTAGGTGACCCGAAAAATTTTGCCAGGCCAAAATCTCCAATTTTCAGAACACCTTCTGAATTTACTAATAAATTATTTGGCTTTAGATCTCTATGGAGTATCCAATTGAAATGAAGATAGTCAAGACCTTGTAGGGTTTGAATCATATATGTCTTTATGTTGGCTGCGGTTAAAACTATATTGCTATCTTTTATTATCACTTCCAGATCAGTGTCCATAAAATCGAATACTAACGATACGTTTGATTTATAACCAAAAACATCTAGAATTTTAATATATATATATATATATATATGTATAATTATTGAATATATACATATACAATCATTAAAATTAATGTTTATGCAAATTATATTATAGTTTGCAGGTTTATGCACATTATTTGCTTTTACTAGCTATTAAAATTTTCTACATATAAGAATTAAATACCTAATAAGCCAATGATATTGTCATGTTTTAACTCTTGCAGCAATTTAATTTCTCGTAAAGCAGTCCGATTTATGCCATCTCTAGCTTCAGCACGACTTCCAACTTTAATCTATATTTACAAATATGAAAAGTTTATAATACAAATTATATAAGTTGTAAAAATGTATATTTTTCATAATAAGGAAACTAACCTTTTTTACAGCCACAATTTTATTCGTCTCTATGTCTTTTGCTTTGTAAACCGTGGCAAACTAAAGTAGACAACACAATTTCTCTACATTTATGTTTATTACATTTTTATAATTAATAATTGAATTATATTGCAATTATAAACAAAGTTATGTATGTAAATATTATATGTTTAATATTTAAAATAGGTATCACATGATTATACGCTATTACAAGTAAAATTTATGTAATGCATAAAAACATTACAAAAATAAATAAATATATGATATAATATCAATTAAATCATAAGAAATGGTAAAAAACGTTCTAACCTGTCCTTCACCCAGAAAATCGATTTTCTCATATCTCCGTACTTTTTCTGTCATCGTCAGCAAAAGTTTATTCTAATTTATTCCAAAAGTTTATACAAGTTGTTTTTTCTTGATTACTTATTTTCAAACGTACGTGTGTGTGTGTGTATGTGTGTGTATGTTGTGTATGTGTATGATACGCTTGTACACAATAATATTCTACTTTTCTCATTGGACAATGGCCTAGTTTCCAGGGTTTCCGAGGGTTTAAATCGGATTAGAATATAAGAACCAACCAAATATAGTCGTTCGACTGTAATAGGGGAATACGTGTTTACATGACAATAAAAAAAACACAAAAAACACAAATGAATTTAGGGGCTCTGCACAATAAAAAGAATAGGAAATAGAGAATAGAGAATAAGAATGTCAGCCTATCAGAAATTGTATATTCCATAATATATGATTTTTGATAGGTTGAAATTCGTCGGGTGCAATTACATGGAGCAAGGTACGCGGTACAGTAACTAACTAGGCAACTTTAAGCAATTAGGAAAATAGACGGTACGCGATACGTGGTATGATTGGCACTGGACATAAATACACACTAGACATAACTACACCGTTGTGTTTGTTAATCAAATCAGCAAATGACCTCAACTTAATTGTGACTCATCGAGTGTAAAAGTAGCATAATATGGGTCATCTAAAAAGTATTCGCGGTATTTTGTCACTAGATATATTGTATTGGGTCATCTAAAAAGTATCCGCGGTACTTTGTCACTAAATGTATGACCATCAACACATACCTAGTGACAAAAAACCGCGGATACTTTTTAGATGACCCAATATATGATAATTCGTGGACTGTTCGTGAACGGTTGTCATCGCGAAGATTTTATATTTTAACATTTATGTGTATCAAGAGATTAATAACATCTTCGAGATTATTTAAATAAGTTTCATTAAGTATTTTCATTACAAAATCTTTATTCTTACTATTTCATAAAAAATCGATATTTTGTGATCGATTTGTTTAATAGATTCTACATGAATTATCAAAACTTATCGGAAAAAACAAGATTAATTAATAAATGTTTTAATATTTGTTTGTGATAAATATTTTAATATTTAGTTATCGTTGCTGTTTTAATAAATATTGTAATAGTTGTTTCGCAAAAATTGAGAGGTGCAGTCTATACATCAAATCAATAATAAAAATGATAAATATGCTGTAATAAATAGAAAATACATGAGCCATGAAGTAAACAACAAGACTTACGAAAAAGTATAATTCCTTGATTTAACTTTCATAAATTTTACATTTTATTTCTCATGACTTTTGTGTTTTATTTTGCATATATTTATGATCATTTTCTTTTGATCTTGTATACACTGCATCTCTCATGTTGTTCGATTAAGAACGGGAATAAAAAGAATCGGCCGGCGAGAGTGCGCCTTGAAGGCGAATCAGATCTTGTTTATCATTAATGAATCATAGTTTAATGTTTAATTCGTATACAAGAAAATTACAATAATTGATTGAATGAAACTATAATGAGAAAATAAATAAATTGTGTCTGTGTACGATAGCGTCCGATCCTGACTTCAATTTCTTCTTGAATGAGGTCAAAGAATTTTAATGAAGGACAATACTATATACCTAAAATATAGAAGCAAAGAAAAGAAAACGGGCTTATAAATCCCGTAACCTTGAACAGCGTGAAACCTGAGCCAATCATCAGATACACGATGAGTATGTACGGGACTTCGCCTGAGCTCAGGCCCCATAAAAATGTGATGGAGCGAGGAATCGCCTGAGACTGTTCATCAGGCGTGAGATAGATGAGCACGACTATTCAACAGTAATATTCGCGTATCTACCCAGAGCGTATCAGGTAGATCTATCCGAACCAGATCATTGGACATCCACTGGTGGTAGCGATCCACCGCCCAAGATCGTTCGTCGGGCAAGAAAATAATAGACTCAGCCAATGCGTTAGACACTATTCACATTCGTGCCGTATGGCAAAGACTAATAGAGAATCTCATTCCTCTTATCTGAGTCACCTTTAAATTCAGGACATAGATGATGATGAAAATCGAGGGCAACCGTTGATTTTAGATAAATTATTTTTTTGGTATCGAGCATAAAATATGCGTTCTCCTTTTTTTACGAAATCCGTCATAGAAGCAAAAAAAACTCGAAAATTGTCGTCAAGCCGATCGCGCTCTCGTCTACGCGCTATTGCGATGCGCGGAAGAAACAGGGTTGCGCTTGCGATACATGCTATTCAATTTTCGTCGCCTTTAACTCTTTTCGGGCTTGCTCGAACACATGTCTTTATTTTTGTGAAAAGTTTGTAAGACATCTGTTAAAGATCTTTCATATATAAGTTTATTACAATTAATGCAAGACATAAAGGGCTGGACATGTATTTGAAATATTTTTATTTGACAAATGGTATTTTCGTAATATAGTTGTATTTTATATTTTGTATTTCAATGGAGCACATGAAAGTATTTTGTATTTATAGTATTTCGAAGAGCACATAAAAATATTTTGTATTTTGTGTTTCAAATAAGATTGACAATCAAGCTTATTGTCTAAACAAAATACAAAAAATATTTTTATCTATCCATTTTGAATGCTTTTATGTGCTCCGCTGAAATCTAAAATACAATTGTATTATAAATATTATGACAAATTGATTGCCAGCAAACGAGAATGGATTGAAATGAATTGAAATGGATTCAGATTTTCAGAAATATTGATTCATGAATGTTAGAATGAATGTTTTTCAATCCTGAATGCATTTTTATTCATTTATAGGAATTGCATGTAGCATATCTCTATACATTTCAATCTAAAAATAATATTGGCTTTTTCTGTGCGTTGTGAATACTGTTCAATTCAAAATTTTGAATAGGAAATGCAGTTTTTCAATCCAATTGCATCCAATTGAATCCAATTGAATCCAAAAAAGTATTCGCTATTTAAAATACGCATTCGGATAGAAAAAAATTTCATTTTAATCCATTCTCGTTTGCTGGGATTGCCAATGGCATCCTTAGAACTGCTGTCAGTGATTATCCACTGATTCAGATTTAGATTATGCTTCCTTCCACATCTCTTTTCCTTTTCCTTTCTTTTTTTCCTCTCTTTCCTTTTAATTTTTCTTTCTTTTTAATCCCTTCTTTTCTATGCATAATTTAATACCGTTGATAATGTTGAACTGAAAACCAATAACTGAAAATAAAACACAAAGTATTGCTTTTTTATGAAATAGTAAGAATAAAGGTTTTATGAAAATACTTAATGAAACTTGTAAGTAGTAACTTAATGAAACGAGTAATCTTGTAGACGTTATTAACTTCTTGATATACATAACGCAACATTCCGCGATGACAGCCGTTCACGAACAGTTCACGAATTATTATGTATTACACTACTTTTACACTCGATCGGCGCAAACTAACGAATTACTACTTATAAATATTACCAATCCGTAGAAAATAAAACTATGGTGCCTAAAGAGTTTTTGTTGCTACCAACATTACCCTCTTTTTTTTTTATGAAAATTGTGTAATCCCGCATGCCCATGTGCTTGCTTGCGGTGCGTCGAGAGTGAACGAGGCAGCTCCTCGCACTAGTCGCTTGTTTCAAGCGACCGAAAATGCTTTCTCGGCAATCTCGGCTGTTCGACGGCCCTAGGTATCAATAAGGGGTGAGGGGCATTCTAAATAATAATAATATGTAAGTTTTAATAAATTGTAGTAATAGTGTATCCCTTCCATTAATCCAGAATAGTAGTCAAAGTCTCGCTACAAATGCTTTGAAGTGTTTGATGGACCAATTAGAAGAAAGAATTTTACAAACTGACCAATTAAAAAACGCTTCAAAGTTTGCAACGCGTTGATGATATCCTATAAATCATGTTAAAACGCAATAGTTTATGAGATATTTAATTGTTTACGATTTTTCATGCGCGTTATATAGTATACCTCCCCTTCATAAACTCGAGTAGCAAGAATAGTTCAGTAGAAGTAGAATTTTACCGGAAAAATTATAAACCAGCATTTCTTTTCCAGCAGGAAACAATGATTTTCGGTCGCTTGAAACAAGTGATTAGTGTGAGAAGGAGCTCGCTGTCTCGTTCACTCTCGGTGAATACATCCCATCACGAAAAATAGATGATTTTATTATTAAAAGTATCATTGAAAAATTCATTGAAAATGAATGGCGTTTTCAATAATATTTTATAGTAAGCTTGAATGAGTTTTTGCCAATGATAATATTTTATCACTGAGGATTTTATCACTAGCTAGTAATGTTTTTAATGGTTCATTAATTTTATAGTTATTAATTACTAAAATGAGTATTATTGTATTGGGTCATCTAAAAAGTATCCGCGATTTTTTGTCACTAGATGTGTGTTGATGGTCATATATCTAGTGACAAAGTACCGCGGATACTTTTTAGATGACCCAATATTATTGATGTCGTTCGACTGTAACAGAGAAATACTTGACTGTAGTTGGTTGGTTTTTATATTCTGATCCGGATTAAACCTTCGGTGGAAACTAGGCCATTGTTCTTGTAATAAACCATCATATTTTGAGAAGTTAAAATAATTTGATGCTGATTAATATGATGGAATTGCGTAATGTCGAGATGAATGATGCAAAATGACAAATCTGAGTGCATAAATATAGATATCAAGATAAAAAAACAATGATGCATTACGTGCGATTACAGTGTGCCCCTTTCTATTACACCAGTTTTGTGCTATGTTCACACGATGTGAAAAATGATAGTAAATGCGTTAAAGTTTCAAAAACTATTATGAGATTATAAATATTAATTGTAAAACATTAAATACCACAACAGTGATAATTATTTTTACAATTTGAAAAATTATATTTCATTTTAATAAGCAAATTATTAACATGAAATTAATAGTTTTTAAATTATATTCATTTGCTAGATACATCTTTAACGCATCATGTGAACATAGCACACAAAACTTGCGTGATGAAAAAGTGCGGAATAGCGCTGATTGATTGCTTCAATGACGCATTCTGTATTCCACAGTCCTATTCTGGACCGTGTGATTTCACCCTTAGATTTAAATTGTAGACGTAAGTAACGCACAAGTTTTCACGTATAACGTACAACTTATTACCGTATCTCCAAGAGACGGCAATAAATCGTACGTCATACGCCAAAATTTGCTGTTACTTATGTCTATAACTTAAATCTTTAAGGGTTTAAGCACAAGAATTGTTGTAACACTTACTTAGACTTAAATTATGACGTAAGTAATGCACAAGCTTTCACGTACAACTTATTATCATGTCTCCAAGAGACGGCAATAGATACGCCAAAGCTTGTGCGTTACTTATGTCTGTAACTTAAATCTCTAAGTAAATGTTACGACAATTCTTGTGTTCAGACTCTATATCGTCTTTGACTAGAGGTCTCCATAGTCTCTCTCTTCTGTCAATAATAGTACGCCGTATTGATACAGTACGGATTATGTGTACCATGATGTACACCTAAATAATATGTAGTATAGGTACAGCGTTGTACTATAATATTATGTACGCTTTTTGTATTGCTATCATATTGGGTCATCTAAAAAGTATCCGCGGTTTTTTGTCACTAGATGTGTGACCATCAACACCATCTAGTGATAAAAAACCGCAGATACTTTTTAGATGACCCAATATAATTGTAGCGTTACAAGTGTTAGTTGCGGTGCTTGAATCAGTACTTTTTTCTGGTTTTCCTTTCTCTCTCTCTCTCTCTCTCTCTCTCTCTCTCTCTCTCTCTCTCTCTCTTTCTCTCTCTGATGTCATGGCGTTCTGCGTGCGTTCTTTGTAAGCTTCAGCAATAGATTTTAAGTTAGTGCTTGGTAAGATTAATCATCCTTTATGTTCATTACGAGATCGACATCGGTTACTGCTCATATCATTAGGTAATTACTCGCGTCGTCAGATAAATGCTTATATTGTAGATTTTCTTATTTTTTCGTATTCTAACCTAGTAATGCGATACCGATATCCGAACCGTTATTCGCACGCAATCACGTCTCTACTTTTGTAATCTGTACGTTCTAAACAACCATTTGAGTTTGTATTAAACCGCCTTATAGCATATGAGTCAGAATCAACTCAAAGAGTAACATTTATTTGCAAACTTAACAATTTCCCCTTAATTGTCCTTCGCCATTAGTTAGTCATCGCCGGCACCCAGACACGCTCGGCGCCACATTGAGCAACCACAACGTAGCCACAGATTGGTGACCCCGACGTGATTGCGTTCCATTTAACCTAACGCGCGCGTCCTAACAAACCACAGACCTGGCTAGTGACTGAGACTATCCTCCCTTGGGCGATCAGGGCAGCGATGTCGCATATAATTGAAGTGCCTGTCGCACTTACGCGAGTCTGAATCAGATCCATGCCGTTCTGGAAATCGAAGCCAGACCTATGGTTCGTACCTTTGAATATATAGATATGGAGGAGAAATGGTGGCATCGAAAATGTGTCCAAAACCTGTGCAAGAGAGAAAGCTGTACAGTGATATTCGTCGTCTCTGCGCATGCGTCGAAATTGACAGAGGTTATAGATTCTGTCGATGACCTTTTATAAATTATACTAAGATGTGATAATGAAGGGATAAATAAATATTAATATACACAATTATACATAAGAAAATAATTTTTATTCGTTTTTGAAATGAATCAGTTTTGTAAATTTATGTCTAATGTACTCTTTTTGTATTGAATCATTAATGCACTTGGTTTCATGGAATACACGCAAATTGATATAAATTACAATTATGCTTTTAATAAGTTCCGTTTTATGATTGTCGGATATATTTTGGTTATGTGTTCTGACATTGCGCTGTCATTAAATATTGAATGGCAAACATCGTTAAACACACTTTCATAGTTATAATTGTCTTAATATTGTTTCTAGTGCGAATGATATTAGAATTTAATCGAATAACTGTTTCACAATATTTTGTTATTTTTATAATATCATCCGAAGGAAAAATTAAATTAAATTACTTCTGTTTTTTACAGTAATCAAAATTGAGTCCGTTGATTTCGCAATAAGAAATGTTGAACAAATGTAACAAACACCTAATAATTTTTTAACAACAAATCCACTGATATATTTCATTATGTCATCGATGGATTGAGTGTCCATAATGTTGATAAATAAGTGCTCGAATACATCAGCAGATAATTGTACATCATCCAAATTTGTAAATAAACCATTGCTTACATTTTTTTTCGTTGCTGACGATACATATAAAATTTGTACCATTAATGAGGCAATTACCTCTATTTGAAGCTTCAATTTCGTGTCTTACTAGTAATCTTTTATAGCTACTCTCAAATTGTTGTACAGAAGGGTTATCATTAAACCTTCCTCTACTACAGAGCGCGCTGAAAAACGTTTCTAAATGATCCTGATTTAGTTTATATATTAATAAATATTGGAGTTCCTTTTGTTGCAGAGTTCGAAAAGATCGAACATATTAATCAAGTATAAGATAAATTCAAGGAAACCAACTTTCCTAAAAGTCAGAAAAATTGGTTTATTTGTGATAAACTTCAACTCTTTTATATATTTAATTATGTCAGTTGCATACGTTTTTAACTCGTTAAAATTTTCACTTCACACTGTACTTATTTTTTTTAGAATATTGTGATCTAACATTTAATAAATCAAATGCATCATTGAAAATAGAACAATATAAAGCAGTCTCTTCTGAAGCATAAAATTGCGATAAAATATTTACTTGCAAAATGTAGAGCTGCATTGACGCTTGCGTTGAAAGTTTGAGCGGCTAGTTTTATATTCATTCTGTGATTTTTATACATAATATGTTTCTTAGTTAATTTTGTAGCAGCCTTTAAACCTTCGCTTTCTTGAAGTTTCTGTAGAGAAACAATATCATTCCAATAAATATTGCTTTCATTGTGAAATTAAAATTAATTTGTCTCCTAAAGTACTTCTAACTAATTTGAGTGCATGACAAACATCCAAAAAACAGAATACTTTTTTTTTCATAATAGGATGTAGAATATAGTTAAATGTTTAAAGTGTTCATCTAATTCAAAATTTGCGCCCAAATTCGTACACATGCTAAAATTAACAACACATCCATCGAACGTTAATGACATTATGACTCCGGTATCATGAAGTAGTTCCAGTGACTTTTCTAATATGCTGGCTCACTTCCATTTAAAGAATTTAATGAGAAATATTGGAACTTTTCTATTTAACACTATCACCATGAAAACTAACGCGTTTGTAGCTTTCGGAGAGTTATCAACATTGTTTGTACAGTTATTAACACCTAAATATATAATCATAATATCGGTTTCCATCGTAATCAATTTGTTACCGAATTGATATTTCGTCAACAATTAAATTACAGAAAATAGGACCGTTTATATGGCGAACTTTTAACGCGTTCAGTACTTCATTTGTAAATCCTGGCTAGCAATCTAATACAGAATACCATTTACGTATGGTAGAAGGTTCCGGAAGAAGATTTCGGAACGTTTTACGTACATACGTGAAAGCTTTTGAGGAATAAAAATTCAATGAAAAATTCATCGTCAGAGCGAATGATCTTAATTCTGCAGAGTATTTCTTTCTTGAATTTTTCTTCCGTTTCATGATATGATTTACGATTTTTGAAATTTCTATTTATAATGATATATATACATATATATATATATATATATATATATATATATATATATATAATATATATGTATAAAATTAATTAATTCAGTTATAACAGGCGCAGTTACAAATACTAATAACATTATGATATACATAAAAAGAGATAATATGATGTAAAAAAATCTAGATTTGTATTAACAAGATTTAATTATATACAATTCAAGATATATCTTAAATATTTACACTTCAAATAAAGATATAAAGCGGAATTCAATAAATCTATTGACACGGAATTCAATCTATTGACACGATAAGATAAATGTTTTACTGATTAAATATGTCCCAATGATTTTATTTGTGCGTTTATTAAGATTAATAAATAAGACAAAATGATAAACTAGAAACAGTGTGTGTTTCATGAAGGCAAAGAACCTATGACGAAATATAATTTCTCACTTAAGTATGTGAAAGGAATGTCTAGTTCAGTTTATCATCTTATCCTATTTTTCTTAATAATTATCATTATAATTAGTAATTACTTTATAATTAGTAATACACAATTATAATTAGTAATTACTTTATAATTAGTAATACACAATTCACAATAATAATAATTACTTAATAATAATGTGTTATCAAAATACTTATTACAAACAATAATACACAATTCAAAATTTTACACTGATTTTATCTATCTGTAAATTTTCAGCAGCCACTTCAGTTAATAAATTCTTTTGTTGTAAATGCTTTACTAAACTTTTCATTGTTGTAATACGAACAATTAATATATTGCGAGCTTGCTGCAAAATTTTTTATTTTTCGTTGTTATTATTTGATAGTCCATTTTGTTAGTTGCAAAGCCCTTCGGCTTTCCTAGGTGTAGCTAAATGTGGAGTTCTGATTGCATTAATAAAATAAGGATCACATATAGTCTTCGTAGGTGTTTGCCTAAAATAGGCTCAAATTCTCACAGGTATGGACGGTAATTCACTATTGACAACATGTAATAATCTTTCGTAGCAGAGTCTGGTGTTCTAATGTGACTGACACAAGATATAGCCTTTGGATTTGACACTTCGATAATTGAATACTATCACAACTCTGCAGAATACATTGAGCATCTATCATTGAAGTATCTAAAAAGTCATTAATCATTAAGTAATTAGTTATTTTTAATTCGTTCTAAGCAAATATGTACATAAAATCAGTATTATTACTTACTAACTGATACATTGCAATGGATGTTTGTATTGTCAGTATTATATTTCTGTTTTGTACTATCATAAACTTCATTAAGAGCAGAGTTTGATTATTCAGATATTGTCTTCTTCTTTACATGAACAGGCGGTACAGCATTAAGTTTTAGCATTACCTTTATTAAATTTTTTCTTCAATTCTTTACGAAAATGATTTTAACATAGTCTAGTAGCCGTGTTCAGAATATATTCATCAATTTCACAGAATTCTAGCCACTGCACAAATTTCCTTTCGCTTAGGAAATCTAGTAATACGATCCAAAATTAATTGTATTATATAATTTATAATACATGAAAAAATATTGCATTGTATTTATTAATTTTTATTAAACTGGCACAAAAGCTATATTTTATATAGCTAATTTTATTAAAGCTAAGCTATATTTTATCACATCTTAGGCTTTACATAATAAATATTTATTTACACATGATAGGAAACAGATTTCTTGCGATTTCCGCATAAAATGCAATACACCGATTTTAAATGATAAACATTTTATCACCAATTGATATTTCAATATATCGCTATGTTCGCTGATTTTCACGGAGCACCAAGCAGTTCAGACATTAAGTGTAGAAAGTGTCGAAACTGTAGTGCAAGTAATGATTTTGACACATGCGCAGAGAGGACGAGAATATCACTCTATAACTTTCTCTCTCACATGGACTTTGGACACACTTTCGACTTAAAAGAAACAATGCAATTTCTCCTTCATGTCTATATACTCAAAGGTTTATAAATGGAAGCTCAATTTCTCACCGCGGGTATAACTGTAGATAAGAAATACAATTATGATACAGTGCTTTAACGATGATTCTTTGACCGAAGTTAGCGATATCATACTTAATCCGCCCTCGACGGATAGATATGCCGCTCAAAGACAGGTTAATTAAGCTTCGCGAATAGCGCCGAAAAGAAACTGCGTAAATTATTAAATGAGATCTAGGTGACCGCCGTCCGTCGCAATTGCTCTGTTGGATGAGAGATCTCGCACAAAATGGCGTGTCAGAGGAAGTGCTTAAATTTTTATAGCTGCGGCACTTACAAGTGTAAGCTATATTAATAGTTATCAAGCACGAACTCGAAGAGCTATTGCAATTAGCAAACCGAATAACAGATATGCCGCTGGCATTAACGCTATCGCAGCAGTTACACCGACAAAAGCCAATTTGGCAGATTCGCAAATGTTTGCGCTTCTAGATCGGGAAGAAATTGGAGAAATTAAAAACTCGTTTTATCGCATGGCCTCGCGGAATTTTCGTCGTAGAAACCGTTCAAAATCACAATCGGAGAGTTCTGCTATATTATCGACGTTTTGACGGAAAGACTACCAGTAGTATATGCAACCCTGCAGTTGGAAGCCAGCGAAACAGGAAAACTAGAGGCTGAACTATCCCTAGCGGCAGATTGTTTGGCCGTGGCAGCTCGCCGTCTCATAGTCAGAGACCGTGTCACCAGTATCAAATTTTTGGTGGACACTAGAGCGGATGTCTCGATCATTCCTGTCTCAAGATGTGATCATACTCACATTAGCGATCTATGTTGCAAACGGAACGACCATTCCTACGTATGAACAAAAATTACTCCAGCTTGATTTGGGGTTCCGTCGTATTTTTCAATGACCTTTCATAATCGCCGTGGACACTTTCATTATTGGCTCAGATTTTCTAGCACGTTTCAACTTGCTACCACACGGCACAAGTGTTTGATCGACGGTGATACGTTTCTTAAAGTCTCTGCTCAGCTTGTCAACAAAGCTAGTCCTCATTTAACAGCGTTGGTCGACGACTGCTCATACAAAGAGCTAAGCAAGTTTCCTAAAATAACTAGGACTCGATCATACACAAACAAGTCGTACACGGAATGGAACATGTAACCGAAACAACGGATCCTCCCGTGTCAAACAAAGCCAGATGACTGTCCAGAAAAATTCAAAACAGCTAAACAAGAATTTGAGTACATGATGCAACAAGGCTTATGTAGCCTTCTAATAGCCCTTGGGCTAGTCCTCTACATATCATGCAGAAGAAGATTAGCGATTGGCACGCGTGTGAAGATTATCGCAAATTCAATGAGGTAACCTTGCCAGATCGTTACTCCGTTAATTCCGTTCTTGCAGGACAATAGATCTAGTGCATGCATATCAACAGATTCCAGTCTGCGAATTGAATATTCCGAAAACCGCAGTCATTACACCGTTCGGACTTTTCGAATTTCCTTTCATGGACTTCGTAACGCAGCATAAACTTTTCAAAGATTTATGAACCGGGTAATTGCAGGACTTGACTTCTGTTTTACTCATATTGATGACATTTTAATCGCTTCGCAGAACGAAACACAATATAAGGAGCATTTTAAAATACTGTTCGACAGACTTCAGCATGATATAGCAATCAATCCGAATAAATACGTGTTCGGATAGAAAAGTGTCAGCTTCCTAGGATATACAATCAGCGCTGAAGGCATCAAACCTTTACCCGAAAAAATCCAAACTATCGCTGAATTTCAGAAACCAGTTACATTCAAAGGATTTCGACGTTTCGTAGGAATGCTTCAATTTCTATAACTTTCTCAAAGATCTCGCAAGCATGCCATTGCTAAATGCAATTTCGGGAGTAAACGCAATAACAATGCGAAAATAGAATGGACTTCTGAGCTCAAACAATCTTTTCAACGAGTTAAGGAACATCTCAAGCCACTCTGCTCGCATTTCCAGATAGCAAAGCAACATTCGTTACAAACAGACGCTTCAGACAAAGCAATCGGTGCGGTATTGCAACAGCACAGCAACAGATTTTTACAATCAGTTTCTTTTCAAGGAAGCTCACGTCTACGCAAACAAAGTATAGCGCACATAATAGAGAATTATTATCTATGCGTCCATCAAACATTTCTGATATATGCTAGAGGGATGAAACTTTCACGTTATCACGGATCATAAACTCCTCGACCGGTATTCATAGTCAGATCTTATATTCAAGACCATCTTAAGTACGGTCTTAAAAAGTCACGAACCAAAGGCTGCATTAGCGTCTTAAGACATTATTTAAAACGGTCTTGAAATAAAACTCGACTATAAACCGGCCCTCGTGTATGCATTCAAGAGGAAATCAGATCAAATGTCGCCAAGACAAACTCGTCAACTACTCTTCATTTCGGAGTTCATAACCGATGTACGTCACGTTTTAGGCGCTGAAAACATTATAGCAGATGCATTATCTCGACACTATCGTGATGTCAACTAGTCTCGATATGCAAGAGATTGTAGAAGCTCAAGCTTCGGACGACGAATTGCAACAACTGAAGCAATCTACATCAACGTTTTTGAAGCTCAAAAAGTTTATCTTATCGGAAAGTATCCAACATTTGTGATACTTTAAAAGAAGAAATCAGACCATACATTCTTGGATCATTACGAAAACGAATTTTTGACATATGCATCAAATGTCTCATCAGAGCAACTCATCGGCAAATTGCGCAAAAATTTGTGTGGCTTTCCATGGCTAAAAACATTAAAGAGTAGTCCCGCACTTGTCTAGCGTGCCAGTAATCTAAAATTCATCGGCATAACCATACCTCGTCTACCAAAATAGCAGTACCAGATACTCGAACTGAACCAAAATATCAGATACACGTACATATTGATATCGTCGGTCCTCTATCTTCCAAAGATTTCAGATATTTATTAACAATGATTGATCGATTTACTTATTGGCCGGAAGCTATTCCATTACAGGATTGTACTACAGACACGGTGGCGAAGATATTTTTTACTCACTGGATAGCCAGATTTGGAACTCTACGCCTGATCACAACTAATCAGGACTCGCAATTCGAAGCGCAGCTGTTCGACGCATTAACCAAACTCGTCGGTTCTAAACGTTGTCGGACAATTGCATACCTTTCAGAATCTAATGGCATCATCGAACGATGGCATCACGCTCTTTAAAAACTGCATTAATGTGTCACAGTAAAACTTAATGGACTGATACACTGCTAATAATATTACTCGGACTAAAAACTTGTTTCAAAGAGGATCTAGGCACTTCTGTAGAGGAATTAGTTTACGGCACTACGCTCAAAGTATCGGGTGAGTTTTCTCCTCTGAAGAAATACCGAGCGATCCGAATTTTTCGAATTCGAGCCACACGAATTTTCGTCGAGGATTTTCGCGTAATTATGCAAAAGTTATGGCTTAGACCAACTTTTTATCACATTAGACCTAAGTTATTTTTCCATACAGATTTGTATAACGTCTTTCTCAAAATAAAAGATAATAGACGTCCCCTAGACAAACCGTACACCGGATCGCATAAAGTATTAGAATGCATTTCGGACAAAGTCTTTGCTATAGAAATCGACGGCAGATGTATCAATGTCACTGCCGATAAACTTAAGTCCGCTTATTTAACAATTCAAGATTTAGAAACTACTCCACTGCGTCTCCGTCTTCAACTAACATTCCAGTGCAATGTGAAAGACATATCCTGATCCAACAACCAAGTGAAAGACTGTTAGATTTAAGGATTAATTCACGCAATATTACATTAAGCGATCAATGAGCATAAGTTTCTGCTTGTTTCATTTAATTTTATTTTCTGTTATTTTTGTTCTAGCGATAATTTAATCAGTATTATTTTCCTTTACACTGAGAGAGGAGTACTGTGGCGTTGCAAGCGTTAGTTGCGGCGCTCGAGTCAATTCTTTTTTCCGGTTTTCCTTTCTCTCTCTCTCTCTCTCTCTCTCTCTCTCTCTCTCTCTCTCTGATGTCATGACGCTCTGCGTGCGGATCTTTTGTAAGTCTCAGCAATAGATTTTAAGTTAGTGCTCGGTGAGATTAATCATCCCTTTATGTTCATTACAAAATCGACATCGGTTATTGCTCATGTCATTAGATAATTGTTCGCGTCAGATAAATGCTTATATTGTAGATTTTCTTAATTTCTCGTATTCTAACCTAGTGATGCGATACCGAGCCGTCATACGCACGCAACCACGTCTCTACTTTTGTAATCTGTACGTTCTAAATAATCATTTTGAGTTTGTATTAAATCGCCTTATAGCATATGAGTCAGAATCAATGAGTAATATTTATTTGCAAACTTAATGATTTCCCGCCAATTGTCTTTCGCCATTAGTTAGTCATCGCCGATGCTCAGACATGCTCGGCGCCACGGGCATAGTAGCCACAACGTAACCATATAGTTACGCCGTACACCGCCATCTCGTGGCAGTACAGTACGGTAGCGGTATTTTGTGCGGGTATTGCGGAATATCGCACGCTTGGTTATCTGGGATAATATTTTACTATTGAAAATTTTATCATTGGTCAGTGATAAAATCTTCAGTAGTAAAATATTATCATTGGTAAAATTCCATTGAAAGCATTTGGATTGTATAAGTGAGTAGCTTTCAATGCGAATGATATTTCTATTGACAATAATCCAATGGCAAAATATTGGGTCATCTAAAAAGTATCCGCGGTACTTTGTCACTAGATATATGACCATCAACACACATCTAGTGACAAAAAACCGCGGATACTTTTTAGATCCAATATTATACCATTAATCGAATGATATTCCTATTTGACTACATCCAATGATAAAATATTTTACCACTGTTCGATTGATTTTCTTATTGAACGCTTCAAGTAGCAAAATCATTCGATAATGCCGTTGAGTCTGTATAATTTTAGTTCAAATGATTTTACTATTGATCTGAATGATAATACTATTGACACTTTTCGCGACGGGACGGACATGGGCTTGTGTATGGCTTCGCTAGACTGCCGTCTGATTTTGTGTCGCCACCGTTAACGCAGAGTTCTTAGCTGAGTAGTCAGGAGCCTTTTGAGTAACAGACAGACTTTACTTGGTGGACACTCTTCGTTAACAAATCATTAACAAAAAAAAGTTGGCAATTTAAATGTGCAACTTAAATTTTAATTATAATAAGTAACCCATGTACAACAATATAATTATAGAAGTTGTGCGTCCCTTTACAGAGCGGAGATAGGGTGAAAATCGCTTCGCGTGGAAAATCGAAATCCATGTGCAACGGTACAATTATATAGAAGTTCTGCGCCCCTTTATAGCGGAGGAGGTGGAGTGAGAGTCACTTCACGAAAGTCGTGTGCCCCCAAGCAGAGAGGGAGGGGAGGTGAGAGTCACTTCGCGTGGAAATCGTACGCCTCTAAACAGGAGAGAAGGTGGGGTGAAAGTCGCTTCGCATGAAAGTCATGCGCTCCCAAGTAGAGGGGGGATGAAAGTCGCTTCGCGTGGAAGTCGTGCTCAAGTAAGGAGGAAGGGGATGAGAATCAGTTTGCGTAAAAACAGGGGAAAATATAAAATCGTATTTAATACTCCTGCTGCAAATTCCCATGGTTTTTTTCATGGGTATTTATAGAGGACTATAAGATTCTGTAGAAGTTTGTGTAATTACCATAGGATTTGCGCAGCATGCACAGATATACGTAGGACATTCATAGGAATGCAAATAGGGTAATAGAGGTACCCACAGGAATGGCTGCGTTCAGCGGACTCAATAGTTGAGTGAGCGCTCACTGTTATTGGTGTATTCTTTTAGATTATCCAATCAGCATTTTAGATCTGGAAGAATACATTAATAACAGTGAGCGCTCACTCAACTGTTGAATCCGCTGAACGCAGCCATTGTGGACAGATGCATCATGAGAACTAAAAGGTCTATAGGATACCAGTTTGACGTATAGCAACATGTAGGCATACGTAAAACAAAGAAGTGCCCCATGGGAACTAAAAATGCCTCTAGGGTCGATATTCATAGTCGATTCTTATTTCAAGATCGTCTTAAGTAATGTCTTAATGCCGCTAATGCAGTCCTCTGATTGATTCGTGACTTTTTAAGATCGTACTTAAGACGGTCTTGAATATAAGATTTGACTATGGGTGCGTTCGGAGACAGTATTCGCGCTATGGACGCAAACACTATCAATTATTCTTGGAGCCAATAACGCGATAGCGTTAGCAAGCTCCATGAACGATCCTAGAATAGCGTTGGTAGCGTTTAACCAGAGAAATATTGGGTCATCTAAAAAGTATCCGCGGTATTTTGTCACTAGATATTTATATGACCATCAATACACATCTAGTGACAAAAAACCGCGGATACTTTTTAGATGACCCAATATATTCGTCGAAGTTAAGTTAATGTAGGGAATTCTGTTCTCAATCACCAACCAAACTTTTCTCTATAGTTAAAATTTGTAAGATTTTGTAAAGTATTTGTAATGTAAATTTTTTATTTTCTCTAGTGAATAACAGAATGCAATTTGAATTGCAATCTCTATAATAGTTTGCCGCTAGACCAGAGTGAACAATGTAAACTAGATCAAAACATTAATAGTTATACTGAGCAAATTAATCAGATAAAAGGAAGAACCTTTGTGCATCCGTAGTCGATTTCAGAAGAAGAAGCATATCTACATCTAATAAGGACCATGCGCGGAATACCCTGCCACGCTATACCGCAATAATAACTTTTTTCCGTACACGGGAATTAAAAGTTGCCAGTAACAAGATACCTTTGACTTTCACATTTATAATGAAATCAAATACACAAGTTGAACTTCGTAGAAACTTTGAAAAGTTAAAGATACACAAGCAAGAATTACGTTCACTCTAACCTGGCAAGCCATCAGCATATATTAAAATTGAGATTGCATTCATTATGATAAAATTTGAAATTCACACATTACGTACGTATGTTTACTTTACGAAATTCTAAGAGAGAAAAATTTCGTACCACTTGGAGAACAGAATCTCCTCAAACATTAATCTAACTTTGACGAATGTTAAACATTACCAACGCTGTGCTAGGGTCATTCACGGATTTGTAAATGCTAACGCTACCAATACACTATCTCGAAAGGAATAGCGTTGATAGCGCGCAGTGTAATGTAACACGCCATTAGTGACGTCATAATCGTGTTTGTTAGTGCAGCTCCGCGAACAGTTTATAGCACTAAATAGCTCAAATATCGTCTTCCCGAACGCACCCTATGAATACCGGCCTAGGCTATCATAGGATGACGTATGCATATCTCCTATATTCTAATTCTTATGTAAACTTACATGTTCCTGTACGTTAAAATGTAGTATCCTATAGGTTTTTAGTTCCCATGAGATTTCTTCCGCATTTCTATGAGTACCTATATCAACTTGAGAGAATAATTCGTAACTCTCAAAAACTGGAAGCCATGATAACAAATGAGATACGTTCCATGTCGGGTGAAAAAACATCCTGACTGCCATAAGGAAAATATATTGGGTCATCTAAAAAGTATCCGCGGTACTTTGTCACTAGATATATGACCATCAACACACATCTAGTGACAAAAAACCGCGGATACTTTTTAGATGACCCAATATATTGTTATGATTTTTTTGAATCATCAAACATACTTTGTTTATCACGTGACTTTTAATTTTGGAGATATGGAAAAATTATCTTAGATTTTCACATGAAATTACATCAATCGGCTGTTATAGCATTTTGCGTACACACTCTAATATGTATTATAGGGACTATACAGGGTATCTCAAAATATTTGGATGTGAAACTATTTTTATGTGCAGATAGAATGGATTAAATATTAAACTGAACCGGAAGATCCTCTATCATTTTGCAATTTTTGCAATTATTACCCAATGAGCAGAATGTAATAAAATCGACACATGACAACTTTAAGATATTTTTAAAGCCTATTTTACAATGTACTTTTTGTTTCTTGTTTTTTACCTTTTGCTTTTAATTCTTTTGGAACCGTTTTATCGACAATTGTATTTCTTATTATTTATATTTCTTGTTTCTTTTGAAGTTCGTTAACTCTTATCTCAGGCGATATAAAACAAAAAATCGAATAAGAAGCAAAAAGATGTAAAATAGCAAAAAGCAAAAAATTGAAAACAAAAGCACAGAATTGTAGAATAGGCTTAAGAGTTCTTTGAAAAAACTCTTTAAAATATGTCATAAAGAACTCTGAAAAATATCTTAAAGTTGTCTTATGCCGATATCTTGTCGATTTTACCCGCTCATTTGGCAATTTTTAGAAATTAACTATTGTGAAAATTACAAAATGATACAGGACTTTTCGATTCAGTTTAATCTACTTTATCCGCACATGAAAATAGTCCCAAATACGAGACATCCTATTTATCATTTAGGTCCGATTGCATCAACGTGCACATTATTCTTTTTCCCATGCAATCCTATAGGAGCCTCTTTTCATGGACTGATGCCATAGATTCCTATGTAAAATCTTGTAGAAGACCTTGTAAATTTCCTATGTTATTCTATATATACATGCTGCGTAAATTCTATAGGTATCTATTGTAAAAAATTTAGAGGAAATACACAAAAGGCACAACAGAGAAGCTATTAGTGTCAGAGCTGTGTGGCTCAGTGGGCAGGACGGAAATTTACCAACTCGGAGGAGAGACGAGGAGCGCTCTGATATTTTTCTTTGTTGTCATCAATTGTTTACACTATATAAGTTCCTACAGAATCTTAGGGGTTGCGCACAATGAAAGGAATAGAGAACAGAGAAGAATTTCAACCTACTACGTATCAGAAATCACGTATTGTGGAATACATAGTTTCTGATAGGTTGAAATTCCTATTCTCTGTCTCCTATTCCCTATTCCTTTCATTATGCGCAGCCTCTTAGTCTTCTATAAGAACCCATAAAAAAACCCATGGGAATTTATAGCAAGATAGGAACCTCTTCTCATGGGTACTTATGGTTAGGCAAACCCATAGGAAAATTCTCCATAGGAATTTGCAGCAGGGACTATATATGTATAGCAGAAATAAAACGTTATTTTTAAAACTTTTTTTGTTAACAACTTTTTAACGAAAAGCGACTGCCAAATAAAATCTGTCGGAGGTCACTCAGGGTCATGACTTTGACAACATATGTCAAGGTCATCGGAGTTGTTTCCATTATTGTCAACATTTACTGAAAAAAATATTAATATTATATTTTTAAATACACTTTACTTTGAAATATGATTGATTGTTTAATAATAACAATATAATGCATATCTGTATCATATTTGTTCATATTATTGTCAAATATTTTATAAAAAACATGTACAAATGAATATTTAAAACATGTACAAATGAAGTATTCAGAAAAATAGAACACGAATTGCTACAAAAATACAAATTAATGAAATTTTTATAAATTATGTTTCTCAAATCTATAGTATGTGTTAATGTTTAGTACATAATAGAGACATGCAGCAGACAAATACGATTTGTTTCCAAATTTGATTTAACATTGACTTATAACGTATTATAACAGTTTATGCAAGCATCAATTTATGATTACGTATTATAATTCTCATTCGTCTTACATTAAGTAAGCACATCAATATTAATTATAAAGTTTCAAATAAAATCTATACATTTCTCTTTTTTACATGTGATGAATCAACATAATTTAGATGTTAACAAAAAAATTTAGTCTTTTTAACTTCTTTAAAATAGAAATTATTTAATTTTTAATATTTCTGATACTGATATAGCACACATAACAAAATATTTCAGAATTTTGATATTTAATTTTGCAAATATTTTATCTATGCACCCAATTTAAAAACGAGGGAAGTGATTATTTTGAAAAACATTTCAGATGAAAGTTGTTGGGAATCAATGTATTACATGGGTGATTGACCTTGAGTGGCGCCATGAAGGTCATGTCGAGGTCGATTTGAATTTTTTAAAAGGGGATCCATATCTTTTATTACATATTCTTGTAATTCATCTCAAGGCGTTTTCGAAATGCTATAGTTACAAATTCTTTTTAATTGAGATTTTTCTGAATTATGAGACTTCAAAATTTCAGTATCACCGGCATTAGCATTATCCAAGATGTATTCCATTGCGTGGAAATCTCATGGTCGGATTTTCACCTCTTCGGAGTGCTTGATTAAAGTCTCTGACTGCGACCTCCACGCAATACATCTTGGATAATGCTAATGCTAGCCGTACTGAAATTTTGAAGTCTCATAAAAACCGATTTTTTTTAAACAGTCAAAAACTTCTTGATAGCTACAAGAATATGTAATAAAAGATATGGTCCCCATTTAAAAAATTTCTTCATGATGTCACGCAAAGTCAATCGCATACATGTAAAGCATTATTTGATCCCCAACAATTATTGTCTGAAACATTTTTCAAAATAATCACTTCTCTCATTTTTAAATGAAGTGTACGGGTGGTCTGAAAAACCGGTATAACGCGATGCTTGCGCATATAAACTAGTTTTTTTCAACAAAAAAAAAAAGTAATTTTTACATCTGCACATTTATGTGACTATATAAATTTACGTACTTTCCATATATAAAGAAATTCATACATAAAAAAGATGTATAATATAGTTTCAATAATGAAATATACAATTCCACATTATATAGTATATAATAATATACAATTCTTTTTTTTTATTTATATAAATATATCTTCCAAATTATATATTTGCTTAGAGTTCATTTTTATATTATTTTTATATTATTAATATTTCATTTTTATCATGTATGCAAGAGTTATTTAGTAATATCTTATTAATTGTAAGTAACTTTATTTAAAAAACACAAAATTTCTTTAGAATAAAAATTTGTTTTGTAATAAATACTATGGGATATATCGATATGTTATATAAAACTCATCAATTAGCATTCAAATGAAAAATGCGTAATTATGCTAATATTTCATATATCAATGGTAATTTATTTTCTTGAATAATGTAACATTTGCAAAAAAAAATCGACATTTTATGATAAGCAAAAAAAAGACTTCAGAAACTGGTTTGAAAAAATCAACTTTTGTATTGTAAACTTTGGATGAGCATATCATGTGATACAAAAAAGAGACTACAGTATAAACTACTGAATGCCTGCGCCTGGAACTAGCAAGTTAAATTAATACACTAATTTTTTATAATTGTTTGTTATTAACATAGAAAACGAAGTGTACATCATATAAATCTAAACTAACGAAATATCACGGGAGCTCGAGAAACTGTGTAGTTTGACGATTAGGCACGATGTTTGAAAGCAAATAAAATTCTAATATTTTCCGTTCAAATTATAATTTGTGAAACATATCTTTTCCGTACAAACTATTTCTCTCTAAATTTCATTGTAATATTAAAAGTAGAAATACATATTCTCTATTGTTTTACTACTGTTTTTTTGTCGCTTTAATATATATTATATGTATTCAATAGTCAGTCCAAGGCAAACTTCATCCGCGATAGTGTAATACAATATAGCTACTATTTTCATATTATTTTAAATCGATCTATCTATATATATATATATTACTTTCTTTTAAAAAATGTGTATACTTAACATTTAATATAATATATATCTCTTTAAAATATTTACAGAAAATGTTATAATACAATATTTTAAATCGTTTGTTATATTCATATTTTATAAAGGCAATTATCAATGTAACTATAATTCTTAGTATCATATCGTGTAAACGCATTTTGTTTTTACAATAATCATGTTCATATTGGGATAATATATAATACAAGATAGGACATTACAAGATTTTGACACCTCTATGCAATGTTTCTATTATATGTACAAGTGCTATTGACAATGTAAATTATTTCTTCCATCGTTATTGATTTTCGTGTTATAATTTTTAATAAAATGGACCGAGATTTATATCCACAGGATTACGAATAGTATTAAATGCTGAGAACATACTTTACCAATTAGTTTAGAGTTTTTAATTGAAGAAAAAAATGGTTTCTAAAGTATGTACATTATACAAAATAATCATCTCAACTTTCTGTAGTAAATTATAAATTAATATTTTATATCTTAGTACTCCATAATAAATCATATCATGTGCTCAAACTGATTGAAAATTAATATTATAATTTTATATGAAATAAAAAACATATAGCTCTCTCTGTATTTTCTATTAATACTTGCTTTAACATTGTTTTATATTAATATATAGAATCAAGATGCGTAATTATCATGTTTCAACTTTTATCAAACACAATATAAAAAATTATTCACAACATGATAAAAGATTATTTTCACATAATTTAAAATATTAATACGAAATTCCATAAAACATATCGTAGTCTATATTGTAGCATAAGCTATTTTTCTATACAAGTATATAATTATCATAAAACATCATTTACGTACATAACCATTGTGTCAACAAAATGTTAAATCAAGTATGTATATTTCGTGCACTTACTTGACTAAAGTGCAAAAATATGATTTTTAAAATATTGAACACGTAAATACATTTAAGTCATAATAAATCTATAAATGCTTAACAGTGATGTATAGACGTAAATAGCATATGCTACTTCTATTATAGTATAACTCAATGTATCCCACTGGAATTCATTGCGTTAAATGTATTAACAAAGTTACATACATTTGTGTTTTAATATTATTATCGTTGTTTATAGGCATGTGTTATAAATCGTAATAGTTTCTAATTGATTAACATTTTTCTTAAATAAATAAATGTTTAAATTAAATATAACATAATCACAGACATCAATGCTTCACGAGATCTTCTCAAATACTACATACAATACACTTGCACCTCTTAATTAACACAAAAAAGAAGAAACAATAATTAGAAACACGATTTCAATGGGATACACCAGAATCAATAAATTCGACGAGTTCATTTTGGCTCAATGTTCAGCTAAGTAAATTAAGAGAACCTCACTAATTATCTACACTTTAGTGTCCGTTGAGTTGACTAAAACATTCGAGATATTATAAATTAATCGTGTCCAACGTATGTGAATTTCTAGATGCGCTGTTGTCCTTTGGTGATGTTGTAGCAACATTAACCTGCTTCGTAACATTGTTCGTAAACGGCATAGAAAACTTAAAATCAGCACCATTTGGCAATTTGCGCATAATTTTTCCAGACGTGATAAGTCTGCCAAAACCCTCTTGGTGAGCGAAGGCGTAGCCTGAGCGTAAAGATCGCCGTGTACGTCTCGTAGATGGTGTACGTAATATGTCCTGACTTTGACGAGAACGCAATTGTGCCAGTCTCTGCTTCAGTCTGACTCTATCGGACAGTGTCGGTCTAACATCCATGAAGAAGAATCGCCATGATAGTACTGGTATTACCAGAATTATACAGGATATCACTGTAGTGAACCAAAAGGTCGCTTCTGACATGGCCTGCAAACATAAATTATAATGGGATAACATGGTGTGCTCAGTTTGCAAGCATCTCTCTCTCTCTAAGAATGTTGTGTGAGGGGAAAAGGCTGCCAACTGTGAAACGCTAAGTGATATTCATAGTCCGTTTTTATTTTAAAACTGTCTTAAATAATGTCTTAAGATGCTAATATAATCCTCGGATTGACTTATGACATCTTAAGATTGTATTTAAGACAGTGTTAAATGTAAGAATCATTCTATAGAAACATAAAGTGTATTAAACAAGGAAAGATTCAGTACCAATTTCATGTGAAACAGGCCGGTATTCATAGTTGATTCTTACATTTAGAACTGTCTTAAATACAATTTTAAGATCATAAGTCAATCCAAGGACTGTATTAGCATCTTAAGGCATTATTTAAGACGGTTTTAAAATAAAAACGGATTATGAATATCGCTCCACATTTAGCGTTTCACAGTTGGCAGCCTTTTCCCCTTACGCGACATTCATAGGCAGAGACGACGGAGATTTAGAGAGAGAAATGCTTGCAAACTGAGCACATCATGTTATCCCTAACACCATGATTAAAAGTATTGCAAATACTTGCAACGAAGAATATGAATAAGAATTTGTCATAATACATACCATCGTAAGACTGCCGACATAACTACCTCCTATGACGAAGTTGTAAAAGTAATCTAAAATAAAATACCAGATGAGCGAGCCCCACACCATAATGTGATTGAAAACTGTCCAATATGATGTGTCGAGAGCTATTTGAACAGTCACGACTATAACTAATATAGTGGCTACTACACTGCCCAGCAGCATGTGATCAGAAAGTACATAACCCTTGGGTGACACCCCATCCTTGTATGTCCCTGTTGAAATACATAAGATATGTGTGTTTGTAAATCTGCTGTAATTTAAGAATAGACATTAACATTCTTTTAATAAGTATAGATATAAAATATTTACCGTAAGGTACTAAAAATAATACACAACTAGCATAAAATCCATGTAAAGCGCTCCAACAAAACTCCTTTTTGTTGAAGAGCAAATTTTGTAATCCTGGTGCGTATAATTTCGGATACATTAGACTATTCTTATCGTTAACATCCTGATCGAAAATACCAACCGCCAAGACTGGTAATGAGGTATAAAATAAATTGTAGACGGAAATGTACATGGGATCAAATACAGTCTGTAAGAAAACAAATGTGGAAGATAATAATTGCAACTTTAATTGTGCAGTGCAATTTACTTTATGCTATTTTTTACAATATATCAGAAGAATAATTAAATACACATTCAAAATTTCAACTTTGGAGCAAGCTCTTACAAAGGAAAATTATGAATAATATTCGCCTTCGAAACATCATATTTTTATTATTTTCATATTAATATAATACGGCAACGTGAAGTTTTTGAAGAACTTACCTGTGCGCTGAATCCGCAGAAGAAAGCAAACCAGATATGGCAAAGAGTGAACGCGAAGTTCTTGTAAAAAAAATACCTAAGGAATTTACTCATTCTATAGTACGACCATCTACCATGGACCAGAAGTAGCCTCTCTAAAAATCTAAATTGTCCTATCGAATAGTCAGAGGCTAACACCGCCTGCAATCCTTCCTGCCCGCTGATACCAACACCAATATGAGCCGTCTTTATCATCGAAACGTCGTTGGCGCCATCGCCAATTGCGAGTGTCACCGCAAATTTATTTTTTTTAATTAACTCAACGACCATCGCCTTTTGCAATGGCGTCACCCGACAACATATTACAGCTTTACCTGCAAAAAATTCGAGCTGTTGAATAATTGTTTTTAAACATGATGTGATCAATTTTGACTTACATTGACTGGACACTTCTAGAAAAAGCTGTTCCAGCTGTGGATGTAACGCGTGAACCAGAGAATGTCCGTTTATAACTACTGCAAATCCCGTTGACTGCTCCATCTCGTGTTCATCCTGTTCGTCCCTACTAGGATTGTATTCGGTATCACTGCTGTGCAGAGAAAATATGTTTTCAAGCAAAAGAATCGCTTCCCATATAAATGATCGCCCGGTATTTACGTAATAAATTCAACTCTAAAATTTATTTAGTCCACAATTATAACAAACACAATTATAGCAAAAATTGAACCGAAGATAATAAATCGTGATCATTAACGAAATGACAGGAAATTTTGAAATTATCTTCTCTCGCCATTAAGAAATGATGCACGTTAATTCTAAACAATACACAGTGCATTGTATTAATAACTATATACAAGAACGTGACACAAACATACCAATTGTGTTAATATTATCACTAAGATTAATTATTAAGCATACAGAAAGAGAAGGAGTGAGTATCAAGCATCATAGTAAATCTCAGTTACCTATAACTATAATATTACTAAATATTATATTATATTACTAAATCGTAGAATATTTCAGATATAATATATGCAAATATCTGAAAAATATCTGAAGTGATTTAAAAAGGCAGATCTAATCTACCACTCTAGCCACGTTGTTTTATTTTATAAAAAAAAAAGAACTGGTATTGATATTTTTGAGAAGAAGATAATTGGAAAAAATGAAAAATAATTTTTTTGTAATGCTTTTTAAATACAGAAGGTATAAGTACTATCATGTGCATGCAGATCATTATTCCAAAGTCGGATGTCGCGAGGGATAAATAGAAAAAATGGGATATGTATAAACCAATACACGTACGAAGAATCAAGCTACTAGCAAAATACAATTGTTGCATCCTTGTATCATCCGAAATACCTCTATACTCTATGTAAAAACGTTTTTCCATTCTTATAAAATAATTTTAATTTGAACTGCGTTGCGAGATTCGCTAGCTTGAATATAAAGCGTACGAGTTCTCTTTAATATGATACGTTTTTAGGCAAGACTATATGTATAGACATAGAAAGCATTACATGAAACATAGTGCCACATTCAGTGTGAGAAATAATTTTCCTTTCCTTTCTTAAGAATGCGTTAATTAGAATCAGCAATAGAAGAAATTGATAGATTGTACTCCGTCTCTTTCATGTGCCTGACCTTTCCTTGTCCCACCTGAATGTGACAATGGAGAGAGTTGGCCGTTTCTGTTGGGTCGAGGCCATCTTAATGGTATCCAAATATCGCATTAATTGTGACTCCACGCTATCGTAAGTTGTGCCGTCTACCACAAAGACATCCGTGAGATCATCCGTCAACAACTGGCATGAGTATCCAATGTTGATAGCTGTTTCTGTACGAGTAAAAAGTTTGACGTGAAAATATTATTCTACAAATACGAACAAGCTTTTTCGTCCTTATCATATTTATATACTTTTTAAACTTGCCTTGTTTGTCACCAGTTAACACCCAAAGTTTGATACCAGCGAGGCTCAGATTGGCGATGGTCTGAGGTACACCGTCTTGTAATTTATCTTCGATGGCAGTAGCACCCAATAACGACATATCTTTCTCTATTTCTTCGTAAATCGCATCCAGCTTATCGTCTCTACGCTCTTGACTTAACGCCGCTTCCTGATGTCGTTGCTTCCAATTATTGAAAAAACTTTCGTCTAAATCCCTTACAGAAAGGCACAGTGTTCTTAAGCCTTCACTTGCGAATTTATTTAGATGATCCAATGTTTTTGCCATTATCTCTTCACTATCCTTTTTCAATCGCTCATAAATAACGTTATCTGCTCCTTTGCAGTACAATCGGAGCTGTCCATCTTTTCTTAAAATTACAGACATCCTCTTTCGCACATTATTGAAATCCAGAATACAGAGAAGTTCATATATCTCTTTCTTTCCCATTACTTCAATCGTTATACTGTTGGGCGATCTCTCTTTGAAAACAAAACCGAAGTTTCTAGCTGCAGATACTAAGGCAGCCTCATCAGGCGATTGTGCTTGGTATTCAATCTTGCCATGTTTTTCTTCCGGCATAACAGTATGGCAAAGTGCTAGCAGTCTGAAAAAACTGTGGACGTCTTGATTTTCCCGTCTCACGGCTTCGAGCAGCGCGGGATCGTAGAATTTGAAATCTGGTTCGTAATCCTTGTTAAACGAGAAATCCAAAGGTGGCATTGTCTGTAAAAATGTACGATGATTTTTCAGAAACTTCGCACTTTGTTGGCATATCACGTTAATGTGGAAGAAAATTAATCTTATTATTCTTATTAATTTGCAGAGATCGAGAAATCCGCTGTTATTAAAAAAGAAAGGTAAGAAAGCTAAACGGAAAGCTAGATTATCTGAGTAATGTACCTTGTTTCCATAAAAATAGATTTGATGGAAGAATTGGATTATATACTAGTAGTTGTAACTTTGTCAAAGTATATACATTATAAGAAAATTAGTTATGAAAGAAATTAGGCTTAATATTTGTATGATATAAGAAATAAGTGTAGCTTATTTATTTATAGTTTATAGCATAGTATAAAGTTCTAACAAGCATAAACACTACGAATACATTTATTGAGCGTAATAAAGATAACAGAAATGCTTCTATTACTTATGACATTATATGTGATAAGTTACAACGCTAAACAGATAATAATGAATATGATATATACGATTCGAACAACAGGATATACAAATAAAAGCGATAGCGTGTACAAATTGGTGACAAAAGGTGCTAATTATCAGCATGCGTACTGAAGACTTGTGTGGACTGCCGTTGATGCCGGGTTCTGGTGTTGTACTAGACACCCTGTCTGCTTGTTCCAGAAGTCTTACATTCGGACCACTTAATGGTGTGTAAACTGGACGTACAAATTCCTGCCCGCTCTTCCACTGCATCGTCGCCGTTGGAACAGCTCTGTCCGTCTACATGCAGCACACACATGCTAAAGTGATGTGTATGAAGTTTCTTGCAAAGATACGATCACAAATCGAAATCATATTTATATGTAACTAAAGAGAATTATCATGTATGATTAAAAAAGGAATCACGTTACTATAAACATTCAGGAATATTCAACAAATCACGCATGGATATAAGGATATTTTTAATGATAATTGCATTTTAATGTAAACAAGTTTTTAATATGTTTTACTAAACGATGGCAAGAAGGAAAAAACAGATGTTTCTATAGCTTTTTACTTGAACACTGTTTATCAGCTTTAATTCATAATAAAATAGAGTACAGATTGTAATAAAAAAAAAATAACATATAAAATGTAAAAATGCATAACCCCACCATACAATAACAAAGAATTTTCAGCGGAAGCATAAGAATATTATATTTTTTTCACGCAGCATTAAAAGCACAGCTAATATAATACGGATAACGTATTTATCTTATTTTAAATATATATACAACTTTGTTAATAACGTGAAAATTTATGTTGTAGCACATACCCTGTCACCAGCATCGAGTCAGGAATCTTTGCATCAATGAAAGAACGACTCACCTCGCTCAAATCGATGACCTCGCCGGTAACTTCATCAATGACGTCGCCGTAACACTTGCCCGCCACAGAACACTTGTTGAAAGTCATTATATTCTGCGTCAACGTTCCGGTTTTATCGGAGAATATGTATTCTATTTGGCCTAACTCCTCATTTAACGTAGTAGTCCTTGCTTTAGCGTGTGTTTTTGTGGGCGCATAGTACATTTCTTCGTCCCAATTTATTAAAAATGACTGAACAAATCGAATAACTTCGACACTCACATATAAACTGATTGGTACTACCGTGTTCAATACAATAGAGTACGAAAAGAACACGAGTAGGGCAATCACTGTGGCACCAGTAATCGGCTCGTTCGGCACTAACGAGTCCCATGGTAGGTACGCCTGGAAATAACGACCTACAAGGCTTTCCCAAATACCACAGCCGACCATACAGAACATACATAAGGAAAGTAAAAAAAACACTATCCCGATGATAAGAAGATTCAGCAATCTATCTATAGAGGTCCTCTTAAATTTGGTCTTCCCTGAGTTTTGCATCAGTTTGGTATCCTTGCCCGCAAAGATCACCATGCCATAGCACCACTGCGTATTCCTAAGTACGCAGCCCCGTAAAATAATCTTGTCGTTATCCAATGAGTACCTGCAATTAGTTGCGAAATATTATGATGTAACGTCGATATTGCTGCTAACTAGTGATTAAGTAAATTTAACGCAGCAAAGCGAGAATCACATATTTTTAGCTTCTCTAAGAAGCTGTAGCATTAAAATATTTTGTTTTTATCTGGCTCTCGTTCTGCTTTATTTATAATATTAATCTTACTTTTTTCCTCTCCATGTTAGTATTCCATCGAATTTATTTAATAAATTATTGGGGGTTTCGCAAACGATCTCTCCATCGAATTGGCCGATTAATTCGTGATTATCCATCATCTCGGCAGTTTCAGGCAAGCATTGACGACACTTTAAATTCGTCTCCCTACACAAATTTTATAGATTGCATTCACAGATTCGGTTAAAGCGCGTAATTGAATAATTTTTATAATATAAAAAAGTACCCGTCCAATTCTGCTGTTTCGATGTAACAAAGGCCATTCGGCTCGCTCGTCGTTAGCAGTAGAACATCCGCTGCGACAAACTGATCGTTCTCCATTCTGATTACGTCGCCCACTTGAACCTGCGACCATTTTTCCTCACGAAGATTAGTACCCCGCAATGTTCGGGATTTTCTATTATTTACTTGAGAGTCGTTGCTGTGCCGTTGCTGAAAGTTACATTGTATTATTAATTTTTTCGCGGATCACATTCTGCTTTCTATATAAAATCTCTATTTTATATATGTATATATTATAAAATCTATTTTATTTAAATATTTTTTTAAAAAACATTCAAGTTTATATATTTAGTTTAATATAGTATATTTGTATTTTTTATTAATGTAGGAAAAAATAAGATCATTGATCATAGGATACTTACAAAGTCGTCATAGGCATCTTTAACGGCAGTGAGCGTGAGTACCCCTATAAGCGGTATGGCTGTAGTGATAGGGGTTAAAGAAGATATGGCGGGGATCATTTGGAGCACCAACAGGCATAGGAAGTAAAAGTTAGCGAGCCGCTGAAATTGCTCGAACAAATTCAATGGTAGGAACGTCAGAACCGAATACTTGGACGTTTTGATGTAATTATTCTGCAAATCGATAGAAATACGTTTATATATCAATAGAAATACGTTGTATATTAAATTTCTAACAATATATCATTCCTTAACACAATTTTTAAATTTAAATTTCAAATTTAATAACACTTAAAGTAAGAAGATGGGTTTTGTCTTACCGCATAATTAAATTGTGAGTTGTACTCGCGATTATTGGCGCGAATTCGCCTCTCTGTTTCTGTAAAAATGATACAATAAATGTGTGAAACATTTATTGTGTATCTCTGTATATTGGTATCTATGTAGTATACACACGCATGCGCACACACACACACACACACACACACACACACACACGCGCACGCACGCGCGCACGCACGCACGCACGCACGCACGCGCGCACTATATATAGGGTCAACCAGGGTAACTGTGATAGTGGGATAATTGCGACGATGATTAGTTTTATGTATTAAAATTCAAAAAGACTTTTTATATTATTCTATGTTCAACGGTAATTTTACTTTAAATTGACACAAGTTTTCCTAAATATAAAAATTTTTTAATATAATAATTATCAAATCCGTACAGCGTTGTAAAAAAAGTTAGGTTATCGAAGTTTGCAGATATCTATTCAAAGTCAATTCTTTTTCAGATGGAGCTATTTTAAATATGATATTCTTTAAGATTACTATTATTCTAAATTAATGTTTTGTCAAGATTACAGTACATTTAATAGCATTATATATGCACTTTTTTAATTGAACATCACAATTACAACTGTCAATTCAATGTATGGCATAATTGTGACGATAAGTATCGAGGAAATCATGATGCTTCGCGCGCGATTGCGCTAAGTAATGGCTTGCCCGTTATAACGAATGCGATACGTTGAAATACTAATGATTGTGCGTTTGTTAATAATACAAGCCTACAAAAAAAAGTATCATGTGCTGGGATGGAGACCCAGCTATTCTTATATATTTTGAGTCGCTGAGTACGAATCTGACATAAAAATAGGGACATCCAGGGTAAATTTTTAAATTTGCTAGAGCAAAAAAATAGGTCAAAAATGGGAAAAATGGATCATTTTTTCGCTCTAGATTGAAAATTTACCCTGAATGCTCCTATTTTGATGTCAGATTCGTATTCGGCGATTCAAAATACATAAGAATAGCTGAGTTTCCACCCCAGTACAGGGTACTTTTTTTTATAGGCCTGTGTTTTATGTCAGTACAATTTAAATATTATATTTTGGATAATTAGTACTATATTTGTACAACAATAATATTCATAATCTGTTTTCATTATCCAATGAATATTAAATTTCATGTTAATGATTTGTAACAATTTTAAATAATTAATTATAAATAAGAAAACCTTAAACATATTTTCTTGTGATATTTCCTTATCTTTCAATGTTATCTTATATAAAATAAATAATTTTGGTGTATTATAAGGTTTGGTAGTAAATATTTAATTATTTTACAGATCTTGCCGCGAAACTGTATTCCGAAGGAAAAGAAAGTTTTATTTGTGATAAGAATTTTCCTATATTTTTGCTTATCTATATATAATGAACGAAAAAATACATTAAATGTTAAAAAGACATGTTCATTTTTATTGATTAAATATATTTTAATAATAAAAATGAATACCGTTTGCATTTTGTAATTATTATTAATGTTTTTTTTATTCATTCCTTACAATAGATCTCATTTATATCTTAATAAAATCTCGTCATTGTCGCAATCTTTAGACTTTAGACTGTCACATACTATCCTGCTATATGGGGTACTATATGATTGAGGTTAGAAAATTTATTTTTATACATAAACAAGAAATAATTTCGGTTACTAACATTTTCTTATTAATAATAAAAGCTTTCAAATAATTATTCGTATAAGAATTAAATACAAAAATAAAAATTAGGAAAATAGAACGTTGTTGAATTCCAACTTTGCGTTTTTTCGTCACATCGGTTGACCTTATATACAAGGTGTTTGGAAAATAATGATAAATCTTTCGCAGGGGGGCAGAATGGACTAAACTGAGAAGAAAAGTCTTCTGCCATATTTACGATTTTAGCAATAGTTAATAAGATATTAATTGCTAAAAATTGCCGAAAATTGGTCTTCAATAATTTTTTACGTGTATATATACGTGTGTGTATATTATATACGCACGCGCGCACACACACATGCATATAAACACACACATATACGCGCGCACGCGCGCGCGCGTGTGTGTATGTGTGTGCAAGAATGTAATCAATGATTCTTATTAGATTATATGGTAGACTATTATATGTATAATGCCTGTCATTTTCAAGTCGTGTTCTAATAATACGGGATGTTGCAATAAACAATTAAATACTAAGGAAGATAAATAATAAGATACTAAAGAAGAAAAACGTTTTTTTTACACAGCAATTAGACAAACAACAAAATTATTTTAATTATCTATTATTTTCTATGTTTCGCACATATACAAGAATAATAAAAATAACAATTTCACAGTCGTGAAATAGATATTTTCACTAATCAGCTTTTCGCTAATCAGTCATATAATTAAATGTATTACTTTACATTCACTTGTTTTATATATGTGTTAACAAATAAGCGCAAAAATTATTTATTGTAATTTTGCAAATGGAAAAAGTTGTTTGTTTTAACATAAAATATAATGTCCTGTACTTCAAATGCGCGAATTTTGGGTATATAAACACTCTGTGTGTGTGTGTGTGTGTGTAGTATGTGTGTGTGTGTGTGTGTGTGTGTGTGTGTGTGTGTGTGTGTGTGTGTGTGTGTGTGTGTGTGTGTGGTGTAACACCCTTATATATATATATGCAGAGATGTTTCCTCTATCTTGATCATTTAAAATATCTCTGTTGTTTTTTGATGATATGAGAAAATACTATAGGAAAAAGAGTGGAAGGAACACATCATCATGTATCGACATAAATCAGAATCACACGGAAATCATTGAAAATGCGAAACAATCATTTATTTATCGCATTCGAAAATATATGGAAGCTAATGGCAATCATTTCGAACATCTTTTGAACTAAAATAAATAAATCAAATAAATATTATAATATAATATCTTCACTTATATATTAATATATTAATTCTTCTTTTTCCCATATGAATGTGATTCTTTTATGTCCAAAGTCATCTGAAGGACAACATATGATATATGATTGAATTTGATTTTTTATGAATTGTACTACATTAAAAATATGCTATTCCATATAAAAAAAATAGATGACTTTGGAAAACTATAACCACTTTCAAAAACTATAACCCTGAGAAAAATTTTTTTCTCGTCATAATATGTGTCCCTTCCAATCGAACAACTTTTCTTTGTAGTATTTTCCCGTTTCATTAAAAACGGAGATATTTTAAATGATCAAGTTAAAGGAAACACCATGTGTGTGTATATATATATATATATATATATATATATATATACAGGATATTCGGAAATTTAACTGACAACGTTCGTGGGCAAGTAGAGCGGACTAAATTGAGTCGAAAAATCTTCTATCATTTTGAAATTTCCATATATAGTAATAGTTAAGTTAATTATTAAAAACTTCTGAAAAAATTTTCAGAGCTCTATGAAAAAAAAAACAATATTTGCTTTCGCTTTTTTAGATAGTATTTGAGTAAAAAATTATTGAGACAGGATTGCCACAGAAAATGAATTAAAAAATTCCTTTTCCAGACGAAAATGGAAAATTTTCCATGAGTAATGTAAAATATATAAACTTTTACATTTAGATTAAGAATTGTAGGAAAGCTAGTCTATAATATTAAAAACAACGGAAAAAACACTTAGTAACATAGTACATTTTTAGGTACAAATTCAAGCCAGTAAAAAATAAATTAGTTTTGGAAAAAAGTATACAATTATGATGAAAAAGAAGGATCAAATAAAAATACTAAATAAAATATAAATTTTAATTATTTTATTAAAATCATTTAAAGTGCACAAGTTTTAAACATATTTGACTATAAATGTCAGATATAATATTTAAAAAATTATTTGGACATATAATTTGGACATAACAATTATTTGGAGTAATTTCAGGAAATTGAGTGAGCAAATTTAGAAATTCCAGATTTTTTATAATACATTTTTCTGTGACCGGTTCCCATGACCAATTTCAATTTCCTTGATTTTTTCCGGTTTTTCAACTCTACAGCAAACTTGTGAAAATCAATATTCAGCGATATTTAGTAAATAATATCTTGTTAACTATTGGGAAAATTGCAAAATGGTACAGGAGTTTTCGACTCAGTTTAGTTTGCTCTACCTGCCCACGAGCGTTGTTAGTTGAATTTTCGAATATCCTGTATACACACAGGGTGTCCCAAAAAGATTGGGACATTTGAATATCTCAAAAAATATAAGTTTTACCGAAAAATATTTCAGATAAAAGTCGTAGGGTTCAAAAAGATCTATTTACTGATCTTATTAGTTTGACCTTGGGTGGCGTTGCCAAGGTTAGGTCAGTTACATCGATTTTTTAAAATGGAACCCTATTTTTTATTCCAGAATCTAATAATAGCTCGAGAACTTTCCAAAACGCTATAAAAAAATATTTTTTCATTAAGTACTTTTTGAGTTATGTTTGAATGTTATCGTCGGCATTAGCATTACGCAAGGTCCGACCGACGCCTAAAATATCTTGAATTTTGTTCAGGATTATCCTGGACAACATTCGTTAAGATCAAGGTCTTTGGAGATTGTTTCTCTTATTTTAATTTTTATATAAAAATGAATTTTTAGTGAAAAAATGAAAATAAGAGAAATCTCCAATGACCTTGATCTCAACAAATGTTATCCAGGATATGATCCTGAACAACATTCAAGAGGTTTTAGCCGTCGCTCAAACACCTCGCGTACCTAATGCTAATGCTGGCAGTACTGACCTCTTGTGAAGCTGGTCCCATTTTTTTCAAAAATTGAAAAAATAAGTAGAGTTCTAGTTGCCCCCGCCAAGAGTTTTAGAGTTCTCTATCAATTTTCGAAATAGTTCCGTCGATTAAGGAGTGAAAACATCATTTGAAGTATGGGGGAGAGGAGGGGGGAGAGACCAACTTCACGAAACTTTGAAGGGCTATAATTTCTTAACGATTCATTTTAGCACTTTCATTCATATAGGACAATCAATAAAACTCTTTGGGCAAACAGAACTCTCAAGAAAATACCGGATTTCCGGACCAAAATTTCAAAAAAATTAACTTTAAAAAAAAATTTTTTTTTAGATTTCCGGCATTCTGTTATAAATTCTGATTGGGGAGCCCTCCAAAAAGTTCTAATCATTATCCTTAATAATAAAACAGCTGAGATCGCAAATAAAAAAGTTATAGCGCCTTGAAAAAGTCAAAAGTTGAAATTTTTCCAAGTTCACACAGATCAACATTTTTTTTCGGAAATCCGATATTTTCTTTAGAGTTCTGATTGCGCCCCCCCTCCCAAGAATTCTAATGATTATCCTTAATAATCAATGCGTTGAAACCGATATCTAAAAAGTTTTAGGGCTTTGAAGTTTCAACTTTTAAAATTTTTCCAAGTTCACACAGGTCAAAAATTTTTTTCGGAAATCCAGTACTTTCTTTAGAATTCTGCCCCCCCTCCCCCAAGAATTCTATCGATTGTCCTATATGGATAAAAGTGCTAAAATAAACCGTTAAGAAATTATAGCCCTTCAAAATTTCGGAATCATGAAGTTGTCTTCCGATACTTCAAATGGTGTTTTCACCCCTTTAATAGATGGAATTATTTTTAAAATTGATAGAGAACTCTAGAACTCTTGGGAGGTAACCAGAACTCTACTTATTTTTTCAATTTTTGGAGAAAGTGGGACCAGCTCTTCACAGAGGTGCAGTATTTTCAAGCATCATAATTCAAAAAGTACTTAATAAAAAATATTTTCTTATAGCGTTTTGAGAAGTTCTGAACAGCTATTAGATTCTGGAATCAAGAGTGTTCCATAAAAAAAAATCGATATGACCTTGACCTAACCTTGGCATCGCCACCCAAGGATAAACTCATAATACTATCTTATGTCCTCCTCGAAGTCATAAAACTTTTGTCTGAAATATTTTTTTTCTAAAATGCACTAATCAAGAGAAATTTGAGATCGTCATTAAAAATGGGACACCCTGAACACACACCACACGCACGTACGCACGCACGCACGCACGCGCGTGTGTGTGTACATATTGAGTGTGTATGTGTAGTTCCACATAACTGGATAAACTTTTAATATTAATTGGCTCGTCATGTGAATTGTGGCGAAATCCAATATTGGCATTACTATGAAAAACGATCGAATCGATCCTTGCGTAGTAGGCACCATCGTCACGTGTTCATGAAAACTACGTGGGTGTTGGATACTCCGTTTGCTTATTTATGGAATTTAATAAGTCATTCAAGTGTCCAAGGTGCGGAGCCTTGGTCAGTCATACAAAGTATGTAAGTCGCTAAAATTTGCATTACACCTAAAATTAGTAATATTGATCGCCGTATCCATAGTTTGTGTATGCACTCATTATTGTTTGCGATGGATTTCGGTCAAAATAAAAAATGACATAAACATAAATGCGGTATGTTAGTTAAATGGAACATGCGCACGATCGATGTCAAATCATGACTATGTCAAGGAAGCTCGCGTTTATTCTTCCCATAACACAAAATAAGATACATAATAGTATTATGTTTTAATACTATATCAATTTATTTGTATTCTTTATTAAATATCATAAAATGTTATCGCTGAGCATTTAGTATCGCTGAGTAAAAAAAATTGTCATATCGACAATCGTATCGTGAGTGATTAAAAAAATCTGCCTTGACAGGTTCAACTATAAGTGCATATCGCAACGTCTGGAACCTTGACTCAAGCCAACAGTGCAACTCCTATAGAAAACTATCCGATGATCTCGTTCGTGGGAACTCACCACTGGAGAAGAAGGACGTGCTACGACCAATGCACTCGGTGGCGGGTGGTGAATTCGGTGGCGCCGACGAGGAGGACGACGCGGCGGTAGCGGAGCGGTATCTAGTGCCCTTCCAAATCACTAGCTTGCCCAACACCGTCAGCAGAGACTCGCGCAAGGTGTTGTGCCGGCTGCCGCCGCCCAGGCTGCTAGACGAGTCTCTCTTCGAGCACTCGCCCACCGCTTCCACCTCATCGGACGACGAAGCGAGAGCGAGCGCGTGCGATCGCTGCAGACCGCCGCTAGTCGTTACCTCCAGCTGCGGTTGTTGTAATTGCAACTGCTGCTTGTTCCGCTGCGTTTTCCGTCGCTTCTTTCGTTTCCTGCGGTTGTTACCACCGCCATCATCGTCTTCCTCGACCTCCTGCATCGAGTATCTGCGCTGTCCATCTGCTTCGCTGCCCCTGGACACTGTCGTTGTCCTCGCGGTATCTCGACGCGTCGTCGCATCCGTCGACTCGATCTCGCCGTCATAGTCCTTCACCTTTTAGTTGCGCGACATGTAAACGCTTACGTTAACTCACGTTCAAGGGTGGGTAGGAACGATCGGTCGAGGACACACCGTTTGGTACGAGAGATGCGCTTTTTCATTCTATTGTTTACGATCATGGACGAGGGCAAGAATTCTCATTGATCGCGATGCGCGTCAGAAAACATCGAATAAGTATAAAGAAATACAAGCTAAAGGTGTAATCGAAGATTAGTGGCAAGGATGTGCAGACTTTATTTTGTTATTAGAATTGCTAAAAAAGCCAAAGAATTAGCAAATTCTTCAAAATTTGTGCTAAGAATAGATGTGGCATTTCATGAAACATTCCATTTATATAGTCAGGTTATTGGCTAGGCGACTCTACTGGTAACTGTTCAATTTAATATTTTCCAAGCATAAAATAGGATTAAAATAGGCGCTATTATCTGCTTCTGCAGATCTTGTTTGTTAATGCTTAAAAATAAATTGACCACTTTGAGAAGCCTCGCGAAACTTCAACGTCATTTCACGATATTGCATTTTTATGAGGATTGCGTAAAGTGTAAAATTGTTTATAAAAGGGATCTAAATCGATTTAAATCAATTAACCTTAGCTAATTAAGTCATGAATAATGTACATAAATGCATATATATATATATATATATATATATATATATATATATATACACACACACACACACACACGTTTGCTTCATAACATGAAAATAAGAATAATTTTAGATTGATATAATAATTTTGCACGCGTACGTCTCAAGTCCAAAAGAAACTTGTTGCGATATATCTACTCTTCATAAGCATAAATATTGATTACACATTTCGGTGAAGCTAGCGCCATTTTCATATAACTTTTAATTTCGATATAACTTATGTGACCTAGTGCTCACTTTATATGCCCTACCTACTTACTGTTTGTGAGTAATTATACAATGAATTTACCAAATAGCATTAATAAAGTATGCATGCAGATTGTCCATCTGACTCGATTGCATTAATTTATTGCTCAGTTGGTTCATTCTTCAGTTGGTTATTGTTAGTAAAACAAAATGTAGAACATTGTGATCACGATGTAATATTTTGTTATTTTTTTGTCAAGTCCAAAATTGAAAACTATTACGTAGTAAGTAATTGCTTTCCATAATTATCAAGAGATGATTGTTAGTAATACATTTTATTGTAGCTTTGTATTTATCATGTAATATATGTATTGAGAATAAAGTATTTAGTTTATATTTTTGTTTATAACTAAAGAGAGAAAAACTTTGCAAAGTAGAACTAACGCGTGACTTTGCGCCAAGACACTACCAGTGTCTCTTGATATAGTTAACCCCTAGATTATACTGAACGTACATGCATCAATTGTAACGTTTTTTTTATTATTCCAAATCCTGGATTTTGTTATTTCAAATTGAATTTTAAGTTACCTGCTAATTTACCTGCTAAAAATTGTGAAAATAATAATAAATAAGTCAATTGTATGGAAAACAGTTCTTCGTGCATTCTTACATATCAGTATATCTTTTTTAATAATCTTATAAAAGCAACACTGGAACACTTGAATTACTTTATGTTTCATTTTTCTGATATTTTTCTATAAAAAAGTCATATATTTTTTTAATGTTCAAATGTTTCTTCTTTTGATCATCAGTTTTCAATTTTGAATAGAAAAGAATTAGAAAAAATTGTTTAGTTAAGTCATACAAGATCCCGGATACCTCAATTGATAAATTTCTAACTTTATGGCACGATTTTTCATTATATATATTTATGGCACGATTAACTTGCGATTAGGCTTAACCTGATGTTTTATCCAATGGGCTTCATTTAGGATGATATCATAAATACCATTGGATAAAATATTAGATTAAGCTTAATCACAGGTTAATCAAATAATGAAAAATCGGACCCAAATGTTTTAAAAAAAGCTCTAACAATTAAATATAAAAAATAGAAAATCCTTGGAATTCTAAAACATAAATAAGAAGAAGCATAACTAATACAGCTGCATACGCAAGATATTTTTTGCCAAAGTCATATATTTAAAATTAAAAATGTAACCGTGGCCAAGTCTTGGCCATCATCAGTACAATAAAAGAATGCGAGATGTTAAATAATAAAATGCCGATTAAGATGTCGAAGTGAAGTTTATATCCGAAAATTATTCTGATTCCTTGATTTTTTTGACATAAGATTAAATCTTATTTCTTGATCGCTGTATGTTAACACGGGATTGCCAAATTCTGACAAAAAATTTAAATAAGTTATTATCTTAATTTAATAGGTAATATAATTTATTAGGTAACTTAATTATAAAAACTTACCATGTATTACCACAACAATCAATTACTGTTGCAATGTTATTTGGTGAAAAATATTTACGAAGACCAAAAATTTTATGTTAATTAATATGAATATTAAGTAAGAAAGTTCGTGTTATAATGATCCTGAAATTCTTTTTCAAACATCAGAAACTTTAAAAAAGAAATCAGATCTTTGTTAATTGTAAAGAAATTTTGCAACTGATTCGTGAAGGACGATTGCGCACTGTGTGTTCCACTTTGCTAGCAATTTATCATTTATGTAGGCCGCGTAAAATAAATCCCGAAGATCGAGGGTGTTCTAGAAAACGCGTAAAAAGCAGCGCGGTGCATACAAGTATAGATCGCGCGGCATGCGTGCGTGAAAACATGTCACGGACAAAGCGAATAGAGACTTTTTCCGGTACTCGCGACAAAGCTTCAGCATGTCGATGAACATAAAGTTGAACGTCTATAAGAGCTTTATTGGCTGTTATAAGCTGCGACCGTATGTCGCCGCATTTTTTTCTCTTCGCGGATGACGTACACGCACGAGAAAGTGTATGTCAAAGTCTATGTTGATGATCAGTACTGTGATGCACGAATTAGTTAAAATGCATACTCAAATAACATGCATGTCCAAAAAGAATCCACATCAAACGTTTTACAAATGTCTTGAGGAGATCTTTATGACATGATGTTCGTGAAAGACATCTTCATGACATCTTAAAGACATGTTATGTCCATATTTCGGACATATTGTTCTCCAAGTATACATATAAGCGCAAATAGCAAAACAGCGAATGATTTCGTATTTTTATAATTCTAGAAAATTAAAATTCTAATCTTAAAAGAATAAAAATCTAATCATAATTATCTCTTTATTACTCCATATCTTGAGTTATAAGAAATATTTTTGATTCTATTCTATTTTTGTAGCATTCACGTCATTTTACATTTTAATTGTGTGAAATCATATTGAAATCTTCTATAATAATTCAAAATATGTATGGAGCTCGCTTGACCAAACTGTACAAATGTTTCGACCGATTGGCTCAAATGCTCCAATTTACTCTTGCAAGCTGGTTTTAAGCTACACGCGATGGCAATTTCACATGTAACAAGATTAAACTTGCATTCGAGAAAGTGTAACAGAATATCGATTAGTGAAGTCAAATGTTTCACTCACTAAGGAATTATAGATTTAAAAAATTATTTTATTATAAAATACAAATGTGCGTGTGTGTTGAGTGTGTCCATATAATTTTAGCTTTATATATATTTTATATAAATATTATATTTTGTCTAGCTGAGAATTCGCGTGCACATAATTTCCATAAAACATTTACGAGTAGATATATCGCCATGATAAGACTAATCAATTATCTTTAAAAACTTTTTCTCTGTCTGGACAAGTATATGAATGTCGAGTATGAATAATACAATCACTATGGGAATAAAAAATGAATAAGGATAGGAATGCGTCTATGTTAATCAAAAAACTTGACAAATCTATATATGTTTCACGGTAATAGCTCATTCGCATCGATAAAGTCACATTCAAAGCGCATTACTTGTCAAACGGAACGCGGGCTAGCGAACGGAAGTCCATTGCATAATATCGAAAATTACGTAACTTTTCAGTCTCGTTGTTGTGTACTCAGGAAGTCAAATTGTCCTTCCAAGCATTGTTTTCGATTCGATATCGGACGAAATTAAAACGCATATTTTGTGCGTTATATCAGAAAAAAAGCAGAATCATACATCATTATGTTATTGTAAAAGAAAAAAATTATTAAATTACGTTTAATAGAAATAATTTTTTAATGTTTTTGAAAAATCTAACTTTACATTACATATCTACTGGAGATCATACTTAGCTTCTTAGCATATTATGTTACACAACAGGCAACATTATAATTGTGATTACGCTGCAGTGCGTTATTATTGCCACTTATACTTAAATTATGTAACTACAAAATTAGATGTAAGCTCCTGCTTGCTAATATGAACTTGCAGGTCAGACACAAGACAATCTATTTTTATGAGAAATGTCGTGTCATCTATATTTAATTAAAAACTTAAACAATAAAGATTGATTGCTGTTAATATAAAAAAATCTTAAAGGTCTAAAATAATATATTAAAAAAATGTTCTGCTTGTTTTTTAAATTGTTTTAATGAAAAGGAAAATCCCAGATTTCTCCTTTAATCGGAAACATCACATAAAATGGTAACGAAATGTTAAGCAATTACTTTGTCCGGATAGGTACGTGGATTAAAATTTCGCCAGTGATCGCTCGGCAATACAATCGTCGAGTATTCCGTATTTTCTCGAGCACGATCTCTCTGTTAACGGAGATATAACCGCTTCTTTTTACGACGTGTATTTCGCGCGACTCCCGTTCGTCGCATCCTCGAGAGGGATTGAGGACTCACCTCGAAGACCTCGAGTTCCAGCGTGTCGACCTCGACGCTCATCGTCTATCCTACGCAAACTATAAACCCTCTATAAGGCCAACCTCTTCTGCCACCTTCTGGCACCTGAGCCACGCTGCTGCCGGTGGAGAGACGACGACCTCGTCCTCTCCCCCGCTTCGCGCTTCGTCTCTTACATAGTTCTTCCACCTGGGGGCCACCACCGTCTTCTCGTCCCCGTCGATCATCGCGGGGCCGCATTAGTCCGGCAGCATTAATGACATCTCACGATCCAAATTCTGCTGTATCTGGTCACCGCACCACCACCGTTCCTACCACTCGACTGCTTCTCTCGACTGTTCTGATAACCCGACTGACTCGGTTGTCCAATCGACATTCTCCCGTAGGGTCTAAACATCCGACGATGCTGTGTACAACCCAAGCGTACGTCTTTCACCCGATAGAACGAGTGCAATTGTTCGCCACCGTGGTAAGTAACCAGAAAATGTGAGAAAATTTCGTTGAGACTTATCTCGGTGTTCCAAACGAGTCACGAAAATTTCGATTTACAAAAATTTTACTTTTCGCAAGACACGATAGGCATTCTTTCCGCGACACAGCTTTGACGTTTAAAGTCTTCTTCTTCTTCGATGTAATCGCTACGTCTTGTTTGCAGTTGTAACGAAATTCTGCAAGGAAATCATCAATCCTGTCATCAAAATCCATGCACGGATAAAAGATCAAAAGAATAACGATGTGGAAGACTGCATTTGAATTATTCGCAATGAGAACGTTACGACATCGCTAATCGTCCCTTGTAGTCTGGTTTTTAGAAACTTTTCAACTAGAGATTGATCGTTACAATAACAAGTGAATCTTGTAGTAAAATTCATCATTTTTATTATTTAAAATATAATATTCTGGAAAAATTATACTTGTTTATATCGATAAAAATATGTTTTAGTATCGCAATTAACATCAACTTACAAATTATATCCTTTTCATTGTTACACAACCTTGAAATTATAGGAGCTAATTCGAGCTGACAATGAGTTGCCACGTGTAAGAAAAAAAGGAATGGCATATTGCTATATCGTTGCTCTCCTTACATGCGATAATGCGATTTATTCATGGTTAGACGCGCGTTATCTAACACGCCTTTTCTTGATTCTGTTATCAAGAAAATAGGAAAACACTAGATTATCGTACTCATTTGAGACTAGAATTTAATTATTATTTAATCCTTATTCGGATATTAAAAATAATACAACAGAGTGTTTACTGAAAAACTCTTTAAAATAACATTCTCTGAGAATTAATGGATTTTCCAGGTATTTTGTTCAAAATTCCAGATAAGATTAAACGATGTTTTAAATGCAACTTCAAAATATATTAGGTGTTGGAATTAATTCGTAGCGTTTTTTAATGAAAGAATGTTATTTATTTCACATGAGCATTAAAAAATACATTAATAAAAGTACTTCCCATCACTTGTAAAACGCTACGAATTAATTCCAACACCTAATAGGAGTGCAAGTAATGAAAACAAATTATATACTAAATTAATAGAAGATAAGAATTCCACGAGATACTTGTATATCTATATTTTCTACAATTGGACCAATGAAACTTATAGAACAATGGAAAATATTCACAATATAATATTAGTAAGCTACACTCTTTTGCTGAATATTGTCTTATACTTATCTCGCCTTTTTTTTTAAATTCGCGCGCGAGATATGCAAATATAATCGTGAATATACACGGATATGTATGCCATTATTGCTTAACCGATTGTCAACATTTTGCATTAGCAAGACAATATGATCAGAAAGAAACAGAAATAAGTAAAATTCCAAAAATTTTTTTATGCTGATAAAGTTCCATAAAAATCTCTCATTTTCAAGGATAAAAAAGAAGTCTTCTAAAAATTTCAGGTTTTTTTTAGGTAGTAGACATTCTGCATAAGCAATTTCTCTTTATCTTCTCATAAAAAATTTAAAGATTTTTTTAATGCACAAAAAATGGTATTTTAAGAGTTATCATTTTTTAAGTCAATTATTTATTGTAATTACAATGTATAATAAATAATAAATATTATAAAATATTATAAAATGATGTAATTTGCAAAATTAATAAGCAAATATATAAAAAAATTAATAAAAAAATTAATAGTACTGTGAGTATAGTACAACAAAAATATACATATCGAAATAGTAACCGCATATATCGTCGCATATATGTCGGATTATTCTCTTAAGTAGACGTTTCCCATTCTCGAACATGTCATAGAAAAAGATTGTAATACATACTTATCCACGTGTAGGTTAATTATCATTTTGTCAGTAATCGGAGATGTCTCGCAATGAACAAACGACAGTGTATGGTACCCCGTTTTCTAGAGGCGGTCGTCCGTTTCTCATTAATTTTATAGCTGATACGTCTATGAAATCAATTACTTTTAATATTTATGCATAAATACCAATTGATCGCACGGAAAGCGGCGCATTTATTCCGTTTCTAGACCAGAATAATCGAGCAGGTAATAAAACAACTGTGCATCGCAAAATGCATCTGCATTTCCGTCTCGTCCATAATGAGCTTATCGAGAATACTGAAAACGCTAACAATTTACGATTATTCATTCGAAGATGACTCCAGTATCATGAGTCTGTAACTCTTAACAACAATGCTAATATCTCATTATATTAGTTTTGTTCATGTTTAAAATCCATAAAAATTTAAAACGAGAAAAATGTATATTCGGACATTGAAAAAAAAAAAAAAAGCGAAGATTTTGGATGTGAAAAGCAACGCAAACAGATCTAGGCCCATTTCTACCAATGTAGATTAACTTTAATCTTAGTTTAACTTACTCTTCATCTAATTTTCAGAATAAACAATTGATTGAACCGAAATTAAAATTAAACTATATTGGTAAAAAGGGGCATTAAAATTAGAAAAAGATAAAAAATAAGTTGGACCGAGTTAAAGCTAATCTTACATTGCATTGGTGGAACCAGGCCATAATTGTTACATAGATTTATATATGAAAAAAAATTGCAAAACAATGTAATGATATCAAATTATTATTAAGAATTACAGAAATGGGGTACTGAGATAATAAGAAAGTAAATAAAGAAGCCAATTTTCATTAGGTGTTAATTAAAAGTAGACATTCATTTTTCAAGAAGCCGTCAAAAAATATGAAGGTATATCAGCGTATATTCAACTAATAAACATAGTGCGTGAGATAACGCTCCTTCAAAGTTACTATTGAGAGCAACAAGAACACTCTTGCGTATTAAGTACACGCGTACTCGAACTAGTGTTGAGTAGATCCTTCAAGAGCAGCGTTCGGCACGCTCTTCACCATCCTTGATGCCGTATACTAGAATAAAGTCATCGTTCGCCCAAGCTGCTACATTTGTTTTAGCAACAAAAATACTTGGGCTTTCTCCCGAAATAATATGGCAAACGGATCTTGCAGTAGCCACGCGTTCGAGCCCGGAAATTTCCGCCGACGCCATACTTATCCCTCGATATCACATTGGAAACACATATAGAAGAAATTCTGATATAATAAGATAATAGATAATAATGCTTAATCAAGATATCATTCCGGTTTAGCCGAAATACCATTGATTGAAATATCATTCTGCTCATAATTAGCATATGGATTCATGGTTTCAGAAAATGAGACAAATAGTATACTATTTGAGGTTTTACATTTAAGAATGTATTATATTTTTTAAAAAAATAAAAAAATGATTTTCTACATTATATTTGAAAGTAATACAAAAAGTGTGAAAAGTGTGGTTATATTTAAAATCTAGTTCAAATATTATTTCAATAAAAAGCAGACACGTTTTTAAAAAATATTGTAATCAAAATGAAATGCGAAAATTTTCACTTAAATTATAAAATAGTATTGTTAAATTTAAATATTGACCTCCCTTCCTCTCCCCCCCTCTTTCTCTCTCTCCTTGCTACCCCCTTCGCCCTTCCCTCTCTCTTTCATTCATTGAATTATAAATACGTATAATATTCATTTTTATATGGAAACTATAAATTTCTAGTTCGTCATTTTTTGGAGAGATTGTAAAACTCTGATACATCCTTAAGAAACAAAATAATTCAACGACTTTTAATTTTTTATTAAGTTAAGGGGATGCTGGAGTGACCAAAACTAAGGAACTGTGGAGACATTGCAGATCGATATAATTCTCCGAATTTACTGAACGGAATAAAAAATCCTTTTTTAACAGAATTAAAGTAGACACAAAATTTGGTGGTGCTGCAGTAGACTTTATACTAAAATCGAAAAAAAAAATAGTTCAAAACTTACATTTTTTCAACTCATAAAGCTGTTATCTGACGTAGATGTTTTCTTAATACAAAAGTTTGTATAGCTCCTATGGATAAAACGACAGTTCAGCGTTTTATATACACAAACAATACTGACAATGAGTTTATGAAATTAAGATTGAAAGCTTAAAAAGAAAGAACCACAGCACAAGTTATAGTTTGTGATATTTAATTATTACATTCATTAAAACATTAAACGTTTCGGCCACAATCTGGCCATCTTCAGTAATTCAATAATATTCTTAAAACGCAGAGTTACATCTAGTTGACATTAAATTCAACAGTCGAGAGTTGTAATTAAATAAACATGTTCTTTTGTATGTGAAGATGCTTGCTTCATGCAGTAATGTTACACGGTCAATTGTCATATCAAGAAAAGTGTAGAACAAGAATTTCCTGATTCTAAATAAAATTGTATATATTAAAATCTTCTAGTCAGAATATAAAGAAAAAGAATCATTACCTGTTTTACAGCAAAAAAACCAAACGATGAATCTCGAATATTTCTTTTACACAGTTAGAATTTTGTCGTGACATTATGTGTTGTTATTTGTCCTATCATATATTTTACCACTATTTATATATCTGAGTCAAAATTTCTAGAAAGTTCTAGAATTGTTTATTAACAGAAAGAGACATCCTTTTTTAGAAGAGGAAAATTACTGTGGACTTTTTACTGTGGACTTTGGCGATGATAACGGCATACATTTCCTAGATGTTAAATTAATGAGACAGGAAGGAAATATCATCTTCGATATTTATAAAAAACCTACCAATTCTGGGAGATATCTGAATTATTTTTCGAATCATCCGTTAGAAAAAGGGGAGTTATTATTGGGCAATTTGATAGAAGTCTATTCTTATCCCATCCTATATTTCATGAAAAAAACATCTCTGAATTAATTCACACGTTTCTAAGTAATGGTTATCCTTTAAAGTTTATATTTTCTACAATAAATAATAGAATTAAAACGTTGGAAAACAGAACTAATTTAGATAAAAATCTTAAAGAAATTAATAATGAATGTGACTCTAATGTTACTTCTAAAAAATTTTTCACGTTACCATATTTGGGCAAGGTTTCGGAAAAATTTTAAAAACTTTCACATATGTACGGTTTTAATATAGCTTATAAACCAATGAATAAATTGAATACATTTATTAAGACAGGAAAGGATGCTTTGCCTAAGGATGACCAATGCGGAGTAGTTTATAAAATTAATTGCTTAAACTGTGAATCTTCTTATGTTGGCCAAACCAAAAGGAAATTAAAAACTCGGATTAAAGAACATAAAGCTGATATAAGAAAACCTTCTTCCGAAATTTCTGTGGTCTCACGTCACCGTACGAATGAGATGCATGAATTAGATTGGGATAATATAAGAATTTTAGATAGAGAACAATCTTTAGCGAAAAGAAGAATTTCGGAAATGATACATATAAAAAGACAAACAAGTGGTATCAATAAGCAAAGTGACACGGAAGGTTTGCCTGAGGTTTATTTTCCTCTTCTAAAAAAGGATGTCTCTTTCTGTTAATAAACAATTCTAGAACTTTCTAAAAATTTTGACTCAGATATATAAATAGTGGTAAAATATATGATAGGACAAATAACAACACATAATGTCACGACAAAATTCTAACTGTGTAAAAGAAATATTCGAGATTCATCGTTTGGTTTTTTTGCTGTAAAACAGGTAATGATTCTTTTTCTTTATATTCTGACTAGAAGATTTTAATATATACAATTTTATTTAGAATCAGGAAATTCTTGTTCTACACTTTTCTTGATATGACAATTGACCGTGTAACATTACTGCATGAAGCAAGCATCTTCACATACAAAAGAACATGTTTATTTAATTACAACTCTCGACTGTTGAATTTAATGTCAACTAGATGTAACTCTGCGTTTTAAGAATATTATTGAATTACTGAAGATGGCCAGATTGTGGCCGAAACGTTTAATGTTTTAATGAATGTAATAATAATTAAATATCACAAACTATAACTTGTGCTGTGGTTTTTTATGCTCTTATTTTTTATATGTGTTAATATTAGAACCACGTTAGTTTCAAAATATTTTTTAAAAAGAAAGATTTATATCGATCTGCAAATTACGTATATATGAATGCTGAGCGACGACCCGGAATGATAAACAAAGCAATAACTATGTCTAACAATAGATGCTCGATCTTGCAAGAGTGTTGCAATATGTTAAATAAGGACAGATGAATGCGTTTGAGAAAGACAAAATATATAATAAATAAATTATAAGAAATAAATGAAAGACTACTATTACCGAATTTGGAATTAAAAAAAAGTTTGTACACTATTGACCTTAATCAAGTTTCGATCGTCGCTTCAGCATCCCTTTAATCGTTTACTTAATTTTTTCGAATAAAATGATGTTTTTCACTTTTCATCTGAAGATAAAAAAGCGCTTAAGATAAAGCTGAAATCTTCATTAGTGAAGCCAGCTGTTCGCTGAGAGGAATCGTAAACAAATCATTTTATACCCGAGAGTGCTAAATATAGAGCAACGTGAGTACGGATGTGAATATATATACATTCGGCATAATTAGCCCCGGATCTTCTAGCACGGAGTGACGTGTGGAAGTCTATAACAAGAGCTCTTATGATCTTGTCTGGATTTCGTCTGCACAGCATGGAGTTTTCAACGATAATGGAACCGCGCGGTACTTCACTTCCGTTAGCAAGTACGTAGCGTGACGATTCTTTTTTATATAGGATTGTTGTAGTAATTCAAATTGTTAGATTTTTATCTAATATTTGCACAAACAAATAATTAGTCATTTATCAGGAAATTGATTGAACGAGCAAAAGTGATCTTGCATATTTTTTCTGAAACGCAAAAATTTTGAAATAAGTGAGGATATCTTATGTATATTTTCTCAGAATCAAAGATACCGAAAGCTAAATAAAAAGTATAATAATCACGTCAATATGAAGACAGTGTAATCCTCGGAGTGTGTAAGTGTATATATAATGTATCTTCTCGATACACATTAAAGATAAATAATTAATTCTCTTTATTTCTAGAGACAGAAGGAGACTTCATATCAGGGATGCTCTTTTATAAAAAAGAGAAAAGAGAAGAAATTCGGAGCAATCTCGAAGTGTCGGCTTGCGATCGAAATACATATGTACATCCAATTATATAATACTTCTTTTTACATGCGTATGTCATGTATTTATTCATTTTTCTCTTTAGAGAGAATTTTACAAGACTCGCGTAAAATAAAGTATTAATAATGAATACTTGTAAAACAATTGGGACTGACATCGATACGTGCCAATTATGTCAATAGGAATCGTGTTATATTCCGGCATGCGTTGCAAAAGTGCCGACGTCTTCATAGTGATGATTGTAATATGACGAAACGTCAAATATTCCGTCGATGTGAGAACGCGAAATAAATGCAGTATGCGTTCGGTTATCAATTGTATCAGATGCATCGTCGTCGTATATACGCGACCGTTTCCAGCATCCGAGATGCGTTGTGTAGCTCGTTGACAGTACAGAAAACTTCTTTGCAGCATCTTAGGTCTTATAAAAATGGTGTTGTCGATGTTCCAAATCTCTATTTGAAAAAAATGTAATAGCAATAAACAATATTACAATCCAAAAATGAAAATATTCCGTAATTTTTTATGCTATTCGCTTTATTACATAAGCCCTTCGAAAATATCGATTTGAAGACAATTAAATTAATATTAAATAAATCCAACACACCCGCGTGTTCTTATCGCGTCAGAACATTTGCAACATCTCAGGTCCGTTATGTAACTCGTATCGTTTCACGTGAGGCTACGATGAAGCACTTCGAAGAATACGAACGACGATATACGGCGCTAGCCAAGCCACAGAACTTTTTTGCACCTTCAGTCGCGGTAACGGCGAATGTATATTCAATAATTGGCACTCGACCAAGGCGTCCTGTCATTCGTTTCAATTATCTGGCTTTGTTGGTGACACAATCGGCTCTGCATCTAGACGAACAACGATATTGAGTCAAGTGCCTTTTTTCCTTTCTCTTTATTCAATACGGCTGTATGGTAATGAGAAATGCTGCGATTGTGTCTTGCACGGTAATATAATGCAAATCTATTTATATTAACAGATTTAGATCATTTTGGCTACGCAAGTTCAAGACCAAGTATCTTCAGCGGAAATATAGAAATATACTATATTTCTGTTTCTTTTTCTCGAACTGATTTGTTTAGACATGATATTGTTTAATATTGTTTAATTCCTAAATGGAGTTATATTTATTTAATTTATTATTAGCTGGAATTCAGAATTTCAAATAAATTTTTTAAAATTAAAAATCTAGTTGTTAAAAACGACGTCATATTAAATATTAAAACAATATTGAGAAATACTATGTTAATACTTTTTTATTTGACATGAAATGCCAGAAGAATTATTTATAAATATAAAAGGACAAAGTATCACACATTATCAAACCGTATTACGACAGGACTCGCAAATATCGAAGAGACACAAGTTCTGCCAGCTCACTGTCGGATTATCACATAATGAAACAATAATGAAATAATCCACGCGAAGTCACAATTTTCTAGGAAACATACGCAAAAAATAGAGCTCCTAATATCGCTGTTGAAAAGTTTGCATGACCAGAAGCATTTTATCATTTATAATTAGGTCTATAAATCGATTAGAATTTATGACTCCGAATTTCGAAAAAACATTGAAAAAAAAACTAAATGTTAATAAATATTTCTTTGATAATCACACTGAGAGAAAATAAAATAGTTGTGACAAATATAAATTTGACAACTTTTACAATTTAAGTACCTGTAATTAGTTTTACAAAGAAATAGTAACTAAAGTAGTTCTCAATACAATAAAAAATATAATCATAATAATAATATTAGGTAAGTACTATTAATTGATAGTGAAATAGTGACTCAACTACAGTAGTTACTTGGATTTCGTGAAATATTGTTTATAATAATTACATTTTTTTCTAGTTTAGATAAAAACTTTTTTATTAAAGCATTCTGTTTCATAGTAACTAATTAATCATTGTGAGATAATTTTAAGGAATACATTCAAAATTTTTTCTCTAAAGTCGCTCAGCAGTATGCGGTACTGTCACCAGAGGGACATAGCGGAGTTTAGTTTCTCCCACAGCTTCTATATACGATATATGTATATATATATATATATATATACACATACGCTATATATATGTATATATATATATATATATATATATATATATATATATATATATATATACACGCTACTAGATTGCTTAAAGCGAAAAGCACAGACTCTTGCATAATGCTATAACGTATAAAAGGCATAAGAAAATCAATCAATCACAGTCCTTTATTTCATGAAAAGAAAAAAAATAGAAAGGAAGGACTTTAATTGATTCATCTTCTTATGCTTCATGTGTTATGCGTCATGCAAGTCTGTGCTCCCCGCTTAACTTCTTAGAATAAGGTTATGTGAAATGGACCCCGAAATTGTATGGTAGTTCTGCGCATGCATCACAAATATACCCAAAGGAATGCAGTATGGCTGTGTTTTGTATCAACTGTTCATATGCTAAACGTATAACCTTATGAAAGTGGTGTGATTTCATAGCGAAAAATATTGTTTCTTTTGAAAGAGAAAGAGTTTAAGTAAAAAGGTAAAGATATTGGAAAGACAATTGAATATTAATAAATGTGTATAAAAGATGCGATTTTATTCAATTCCTTATAAATTAGAATAATTTATAATAACTGGATTATGAAAATAAGTATTTGGTGATTTTAATACTGTTAAATAATAAGGTTAACCTGTCAAAATAGTGTGCTGTGTGCGCATGTGCAGATATATGTCACGCGGAGCAGTTCTCGACGCATGTGTACATCAAAATTGGGAGCCACTTTTTCAGAGTGCAAACATGTAACAGTCTAGTAATATATATAGAAATCTGTGGTTTCTCCTAAGAAGAAAACCACTCACAAGGAAAGTTACCCAATTAGTTTTGAAAAAGATTAGAAGTTGTAATATCCTATCGTACTCTATCTTCTATTAACTAAAATGAATGCTATTCGGAAAATTTGATATTCGTTAGAAGAATGGAATTAAAGTTCGCTCTGAAAATGGGTAAATGAAATTTTTTCATAAATTTTTACTTTTTGGTTTTTTCTACATATGTATGAGTAATAACGTAAGTAGAATAGAAAAAAAACTTGGATTTCAATTCCATTGGTAGCTTCAAATGTATTTCTAATTTTTCTTATAGAAAACAGAACTTACAATAAAATATTTTTAATTAAAGAATTGTAATGCCTATGAGAGCCGAACATTAGATGTCCGCATGTAAAATTTATTCAATTAATATATAATATAACAATGGACGTTTCGATCCTACTGCAGATCGATTTCGATCCTTCTCAATATCGTAATAACAATCAATACAATACAATTAAAAAATTGATGGATCATACAATTAAAAATTGAACGAAAAATCGAATTATACGACATGTGGCTGTGTCTTGTGATGTAGTCGTAAGAAATTGTTATGGCCAAGCGTATTCTCACTGTAATCAAGTTAAATGATGAACGCAAAGATAAAATATTTTTAATTTTTCAAATTTCAATTCATTGAAAACGTATAATAATACATTAACGAAAATGTATAATAAATAAGAAAGTAAATGTATATATGTATATACATATACTTCATACATTCGTGTAACTTTATAAGTGTATCATATCCAAACGCAATTCGAACTTTGGGAGGAATAAATAAAAATATGTTAACACCACCCACCATTGAAATCAAGATCTAAGTTTTCCTTTCTATTCCACTTACTTATATATTACTCACATGTACGAAGGCAAGTCAATAAGTTCTTAGAAAATCTGTCAAGAGGGCACTCGCAGTGTCATGTCATTTTTGACAAGTAGCGTCTTTCAGCTGATTACTGTCAAATTTTGAGCGGAATTCATCGCGTGGTTTCATATCTGTAGATGATTAAAGCGAACAATCTTTGTATTTTTTACAAAATGGAAAAAAACGAGTTTCGTACAATGATCAAACATCTACATATATACGTATGAAAGGTTTAACACCGAAAGAAATCAAAGCCGAGTTGGATAATGTTCCGGATAAGCTGAGTTGATAATGGATGTAGCACATCTGCACCAACGTTTGCGACTATATACAATTGGATGAATGAATTTAAACATAATCGTACATCCACATGTGATGCACCTCGTTCGGGACGTCCAATTGACGCTGCTACGCCAGAAATTATCGATAAAATCCACGATATTGTTTTGATTGATCGACGAGTGAAAGTGCGCGAGCTTGTTGAGGCCACAGGCATATTACATGGCACAGTGATTTCAATTTTGCATGAACAATTGGGTATGAAAAAGCTATCGAGTGCCGCGTTTGCTCTGTGGATATAAGCGCGACCGTGTGACGATTTGAAAACAAGGTTTGGAGATGTTTCAACGTAATCCAGATGAATTTCTGTGTCGATTCATTACTGTGGACGAAACATGATCCATTACTTCACATCCGAGACGAAGGAACAGTCAAAACAATGGACTTCACCGAATGAACCAGCTCCGAAGAAGGCGAAGATCGTGAAAGGCAATAGCCACAGTTTTTTTGGATGCACGCGGTATAATTCATATCGATTACCTTCCGTCGAAGCAAACGATCAATGGCGATTACTACGCAGCCTTATTGGATCGCTTCAACAACATTTTAAAGAAAAAAACGTTCCCATTTGGCGAAGAAGAAAGTGCTCTTTCATCAAGACAATGCACGGATTCGCACGTGCCCGGCACCGATGGCCAAATTCAATGAATTCCGCTACGAATTGCTTCCCCATCCAGCATATTCCAGATTTAGCCCCCTGCGACTATTTCCTGTTTCCAAACCTGAGAAATGGTTCGGAGGAAAGAGCTTCACTACCAGAGAGCAGCTCATCGCCGAAACAGAGACTTACTTTGAAGGGTTGAACAAATCACATTATTCGGACGACTTGAAAAAGTTGGAGAATCGTTAGAGTTTAAGTGTATCGAGCTGAAAGGAGACTAGAGTTGAGAAATGAATCAATAAAAAAAAATGTGTTTTACTATGTTTTTCTAAAAACTTATTGACTTGCTCTCGTATATAGAAAAACTTGAAAAAAAAAATTATGAAAAAATGTCATTTAAACTCATTTTCAGAATCGTTTATAACGGATTTTGAATCCATTTCACTAACGCATCAAATTTTTCGAGCGAATGGTATTCATTTTAACAGTTAACAGGAGGTAGAATATATAACTTCTAACTGTTTCAAAACTATTATAATTGGACATCTGGGTATCTTACCTTGTCAGTTTACTGTAAAAAACGCAGCATTGGATTAGAATTTGGAAGACAAAAATAAATGAAAAATGCATACATTTGTAACTGTGTATTATATAGTTTTAATAAGAACAATAAGTAAATTAAGTGAACTAAGAAAATATAGTATTAATAATTTGAAATTGATTAATATTACTATACGGTTAATGTTACTATATTTCCACTTTTCACTTAATTTAGAGTATTCTTATTAGAATTTTATAATATAGTATATACAATTGAGGCGCTATTTACTAAATTTATAGTAATTACTAATATGACTTTTTTCTCTGAGTGCATTAATTTGATTTGTCATTTTTTAAAAATATTTATTCACTGTAAATAAATGTTTAGTCACAATTGTACTATTCAAAGAAATATGTATTAAGATTTAATAAATTTTTTTCAGTGCAATAATTTATTTTTCAAAATAATAAATTAAATCACGAAGATAATTTTTAATTTTTTAATTACATTATGACATTTTTTTCTAGCTGTCATCAAACACTAAAGTGATAGTTTCATAGTGATAATTTTAAAAGTTACTCAAAACTTTTAGTTTAGTCATAGCTAGAAAAATATAATGTTTACATTATCATCAGGTTATCACAAGTTAATTAAAAAATGAAATATCAAACCTTAATATACCTATCTACATTAAACATTTAGTTTTTATGCAAGATTACTTTATATATATGTATATTGTAAAATATATACATAAAATATATTTTATTTTTACATTCATTAGAAAATAATCAGAGCGTAACGTAGACCTTTAATGAAATTTACTTTAGCAAATATAATCTAAAGCCAAAAATAAATAAAAAATATTTCTTACAGGATATCACAAGACAGTAATCTGACATTCTAAAATGAAGTATCTTTCGATTAAAAGGCGAAAAAAATTTTTTAATTATTTCGTAAGAAACGTGTAAAAAGGATTTTTTTTTACATTAACATGTATTTTACTCTGGAGTTATGATGGTTAATCGATATTATCGTTGGCTGGCTGCTCTCGAATTATTTTAATTTGTGCCTAATTCCATCGACAAATAAAAAAAAAATGATAATATAAACAATAACATAAATAATAGTATGATCTCGGTGTGTCACGATTTTGTAATCTTGAATATTGATATATGATGTTTATTATTAAGCTGATGGAGTTTCGTTCTTATGTTTTAAAAAGAGCCAGTGGTAACTTTAAGAACATTTTATTAAAAAAAATTCAAGATAGATCTTTTGATCTCATAATTGTTTGTTCTGAATAAATACTCTATAAGAAAGTTATAAAAGATTAATACGGAATCGGTGTACGCGGAGTCAGGTACGTAATCAAGAATTTGTACAGTTTCTTATCACCAATTAATTATCACTAATTAATGACACAATGTAGATATCTGCAATATTGAGTATTTAGTCATTGTATTTAGTCAATGTACATATACATAAGTCAACCACAAGATATTAATAATAACTGAATTGCTCATTCCCTATAAGTGCTGAATTATTAAATTGCTCTAGTTTAAAATTTTCGAGGCCACCAAGCAGTATCATCGTCTTGCGTAAATCAGCATCCCTATATAGAATATCTATTACTATCGCCAGATGTCTTTTCGAGCATTTTAATTGAAGATTCTTTAAAAGAAGAGACGATCTAGAGACGATCTATCGATAAAGGTTTACGATACTTTATTAATTTTTTACTTAAAAATTCTTAGCGACCAAAGTTCAAATTAAGTAAACGTTACCGACAGAACTAATTTAAACATTGACGAAAAACAAGCTTGATGAATCATTTATATTTTTGAAGTTTAGCCAAAAATTTATAATTTCTGACGTTGTCATCAATGTTGATTAGATATTCTGTCAGATTATTTCTGCGCGGAAATTTATTTTAAAGTTATCAACGAATGTCAATAGATATTATAGCTGATAAAGTGACACTTCTTCTTGTAATAGGGATTACAAGATACAGATTTCTATCCATTACATTATTCAGACTTCCACCGACTGCAAGCTAAGCGATTAAGCAATAGGGGATTAAAGTAATTTGTGTTATTATGTCTGAAAGTATCAGCGCGATAAATCAACTAGCCATAACTAAGATTCACCAACCGTTGATCCATTTACAGTAAAGCTATGTATGAAAAGATCGGACAATTAAATTTCTCAATTATTATGAAATAATAAATTCATATTTTTTTTAACTTTGATAGCGAATACAAGTTCATAAATTATTTGCAAATGCACTTATTTGATTCAATGTAGCTGAAATTTATAGAATTAGGATAAATGGAAGTTCATTTTCTCAAATTTTCAATACAAATGGACTTTAATTGGCTTTTTCTTATATGGTCACAAAATTGACAATTTGTTTTCCCGCTACTTCCGTGACTTTACGCCCAGATATGCAATTTTCGATCATATCGAATGCTATGCTGCGAATATAATAGAATTTTCGATGAGCCACATATTTACCTTTTGCCTTGCAATAATTCAGCCACTAGTTGATTGTCTGCACGTTTATTATTGATCCGCGCGTACGTTCGCAAAGCGACTGATGGATATGATTAACGACACGTGGCATAGGCGACGCGCTCACATTTTTTGACATAACAGCTGTACGAAAAAGTTACCCTCGGGGCGGAGGGGGGGGGGAGGTATTCCTTCTCACATCGTAACGCTAACCGTATATCTTTCCTGGCGAATACATTTCCAAAGTCAGGTTATGCCCGAACGATAAATATCGCCATAAAATCGTGAAAGACAAGTTAAACGATGCGCTTCGCGACACGCTGGAAAAGACTTCTAATTAATTAAACTTCACCGAGCGTTCAAATGAAAACGCGAACCTCATTGTCCCGTCATTCTGCTCTGCGGTTTATCGATCGACAGGCACGCGAATGCAGCTGTAAAATCAACATCGAAAAAAAGGTTGAGTAACCTACTTTTCATTTTGCAGCGAAAAGGAAATGCATTTTGCATTTGATAAACGCTAACACAATAGCGTTTCTCTTTTGAAGCCTTTTTGCCCATTCTGTCTTTAACATAACAAATTAAAAAAAAAAGTCGCAGACAAGATACAAAATCTTTTTACTTGTTTCTAACGTTCGTTGCTCTTCCCAGCCAAATTTCATTGATGTCATATTACTGAGATATGTATGTTTAAATCTCTTAATACAGTTTGAAGATTTCTTTGACCACAAGGGATGATCTGCCCGATTTCAATACTCAGCACGATGCTTTTTCACTCGTCGTTCTCATTATGTCGTCCTCGAGGGAACAACTTCATTTCTCATCAGCTCGTCATAAAAGCATCCTCGCCGACATTATTTTAATGATCGTTATCCATATACAGAAAGAAAAAAGGAAATTCCAGACCGAAAGAAAAGAAAGAGAAATAAATAGGCCATGGTGGCTGTTCGATTTAGTATAAAGAGAGACTCAATTGATATTTTTCATTCAATTAGGCTAAATTAATTTTTCAGTTCTCGAAACGAATTCACCAATAATTTCATCTCCATCAAAACAACAAAAATTAAAGTTCAATTGACCAAAAATTAAAGTTTCTTGCCAAACTAAACTAAATTAATTTTTCATCTCCGATATCAACCGATTGATTTTGTGAATTATAATTTATCTCTATTAAAACAGTAAAAATAAAGAATTAATCGACGTTTTTGCTAAACCAAAATATCAAGATTAATTTTCCAATCTTAGTATCGATGAATTTCATTACTTAATTAAGTTACTTCACAGTAATAATAAAAATAAATTCCATAAAAATTTAGCAATATTTCTCAATAAATAAAACTTTCCGTATAATTTTTACGATTAATTGATCTTTGTCTTTTTAATTAATTTATCTATCTTTCCTCGAATAAAATATATGATACATATGATTTGTGAAAAAAGAAAGAGTACGGAAGTTGAAAAAGAGGAGCCTTACCGCGTAAGCGCGTGTAGCGACGACGAGGCGCGTACGAACGCCCGTGAAGCTTTTAAATGGCAATCGATCGTCGCCGTTGCGATGAGGTCAACGTTGGTTATCCTGAGCGCTGGTTATACGCGGACCAACGCGAAGGAAATTCGTAGCTAGCAGACGGCAGCGCGCGATCGTCGTAGCGTTGTATCAATGCCGTAATGAATCCCTCGATTGCTCACAAATCAGAATGGAAAGGTAGATGTGGGTGTGATGACGTCGGCATGCGTGATAGCAAATCCGTGTCATCACACCATCATCGTTTCGTATCACCGAGAATGTCCGCGATCACGTTACGTTTTACGTAGCATCATTTACGATCAAAACGAAAACACGCTTGAGACGTTGATAAACGTTGGTGAAACGGATATTTGAATGATCACATCGTCATTATCGTCGAGTTAACAGGACACACGAGATCTCCCCTGGGATATAATGGGAGTCACAAATAGATCAGCCGGTGATTGGGCGGGCACTGTCTTTCATTTCACATAGCAGCGGTACTGATACCATCATTATCAGCATGATCATTATCATCATCACTATTATCGTTGTCGTCGTTGTCGTTGTCGTCGTCGTCGTCACCTTTATCACTTCACGAGCGCACCGAGCGCGAATCAACGACGACGACGAGCCGGCGCGCGAAAGGACACCTGGTTGACAACGAATCCACGTACAGCATGCGTATGCACGCCTACAAATAACAGTAGCACACACTAAGGGTGTCCGCTTTTTCTCCCTCCGGCGGAGGATCACGGCGCATTTCACCGCGATGGGCGACGTAACGAAAGTCTCGCACGGCACGTACAAGAGCTGGCTAGTTGGCTAGTTGGCTGGTTGGCAGGGTTGGCTGGCTGGCTCGTTCGGGTGTCGAGACGCGCAATCTCGAGGAATCGTCCAACGACGGCGCCACGCTCCGCTCAGCGTCGCGACGCCGGCGTTGATGGCGCGGCGAAAATTCGAGACGATGATAACGTCGACGACCATGGGGATAAAGAGGATTGCTGTTGCACTGACAGTGGCCAATGCAGCTATGGCTACTAGGGCTTTCGTTTGATTCAATACGCTACGCAGTTGATACGAACAATCCAAGAAAGAAGAACTCAAATCATTTAATCGCTTAATGGAAAATGATATGATACGAATTGGTAAAACTGTATCTCGTTTAAAAGAGCAGAATAGTTTTAAACGTGACGTTTATTATTATATAATTTATTTTTAAATTTTAATGAAAATCATTGAACAACTTTTCATGAGAAAAAAAGTTGTACTGTTTCATTAGAAGAGAAACAGCAGCTCTTTACTGATCTACAGAAATTGCGACGCGTTATAGAAGAAGTAAGGAACATAGAATAATATTAAACTTGTGGAGCAAGTGTCTGAATAATATAAGAGAATTTTATATAAGCACAATTGATATTATTTTGCGTTTATATCATTTAAACACAAACATTGAATAAACAAAATTCATAAATTTAGATCAATTTAGGATCAATTTAGGAATATTAAATATTATTACAATTTTCGAAAAATGTTATTTATTAAAAATAGGAAATTATAACACGGCTATTATAACTGTTCCTTTTGTACAATATGTACATAAAAGAAAAAAATAACAGATCAACTATCGAGTAATTAAATGGCGAGAGATTGCCGGAATAAACGCGTAGGTGGAGAAACTTTGTCCATACTTTTTTTTACTTTTCGTGGAAATATGGCCTGGTCGTTCGAGGAAGTTGAAAGCAAAAATGACGTAAGGCATAAAAGCGTTCAATTACTTGATTTAAAAAGCTTCAAAAAAAGTAAAATTAGAATTAACCGGTCGATAAATCAACTATGAGTCAACCGAAATTGATCAATATACATGCGAGTATCTCGAGTCTTTTATATATTTGATGCTTCGTATTATACACGCGCGCACGCACACACATACATACAATGGAACTTCTTCATATAATGCATTATAAACACGTATACCGGTTTCGGGAGTCATATAACATATACAGAATGTCTCACAATCACTAAATTTTCTCTTAAGGACATATTCTTAAGGTAATTTTAAAACGAAAATTCTAATACGAAAATGTCGAAGATACAATAACTTTTTGAATTATATAAGCTAACTTTAAATGCTTACAAGTATAAAATCATTTTTTTTAGAGCCTTTATTATTATTTTTGGATTCTTTTGAACATTCTAAGATGAAAATCCTAATACGAAAATATCGAAGCTATAATTGCGAATTATACATTATCTTTAATCCATTATAATTCAAAAACTATTGTAACTTCGACATTTCTCAAAATTATCTCAAGAATATAGCCTTAAGAGGAAATTCAGTAGTTATGAGATACTTTGTATTTTTAAGAAATAACGCAAAATTACTTGTAAGGCCAATATTACATGCGTATGTTTTTTGTTGTACGACGAATTTTTCAAGCGTGTTACTTAATTGGTTGCAAGACAGAGAATTTTGGACTTTTTTGTTCTATAGCTAATCAACAGGCTTAAAAAATGTACGATAAAAAACGGACACATGTAATATTGACCTAAGATTGTATATTAATTGCGTACAAGCCAACCCGTCACAACGTTAGAAAATAAAATAAAATAAAATAAAAATAAAAAAACTCTCTATGCAAAAGTCGCTGTGATTACCAGTGGACAATTGCAACAATTGCATGTGCAAATAAACTACTCCCTACTTGTAATGTTGTTATCGTTTTCTTTATCTTTTTTCGGTAATGATCATTACTTTTTTTCTGTCTGTAATGATAATGTTGTCACATCATTATAGTAATGAATTCAGCCGTTACTTTTTATTATTACTTTTTTTTTTATTATTACTTTTTATTATTACTTTGATCTTTTATTAAAACTTCATTAGATCGCATTATTTTAGTGGCTAGAAATATTTTATAATATTTTATAAAAAATTTAAATATCGACAAATGCTTTATACAATAAGAAGCAATGCTTACATTGGTCAAAGTTGGATCTTGAGTGCTTCAATTTCATGTGAATTTATATACTGAAACAAAATGCATGTAATTTTATATGAAAGTTATATATGTTTATGACTGGAAAATTATCTAAATATGACTGGAATTTTTTTCTAGAGTTTTTAAAAAAATATACATTAATGGTAAAATATATGTGAAAATACTACTTTTTACTAGGTTTAGCCTTCTGTTCGCCTTTATATTTTGTATGTGAATTTTTGTATTGTGAAATTTCATATTCAATGGAATTCCAAAAATACATATTGCACGTGAAGTTAATATAATCTGTAATTTTCCATGTAGATTGCAATATTATATGATTATACTAGTAAGATCGCAAAAGATTCAGTATAATCATATAAATATTTTTTTCAGTGAGCATGCGATTATAGCTCAGCGTTAGTGTTAAGTTACTCCAGAAATCGAAGAACTATAGGTTCGAATTCCATCGATACTATAAATGCGTTTTCAAAAATTGTAAAATAAAATATGCGACGCATTATATAATTAATAAATTGTATTTAAAATCATAAATTAATTCTACATATAAATAATAAAAAAAGTAGCGTGTTAAATATTAAAAAATTTTTTTTTCTTATATATGAATTTAATTCCTATATCAGGCTTGGAGTCGGGTTGCACATTTCGACCGATTTTGCCTACCGTCATCCCTATTCTTTTTGTTTCATAATATTTACAAGGGAACAATAACAAGAATGAACTATTTTAGGAATCAATATATGAATTTTAAAAATAGAGCTTAATGATGCTTATAGATCTAATGATAACTCGTATAAACAAATTTTGAATCTCAGAAGAAACATTCTCAACAATATATTCCTACATCAATTTGTAATTCTTTTTTTGCAAAACAAGAAAATACCTTTCAATCTCATATGAGGAAAGAGGAAATCATTCTCTCGAAAAAAATAAAATGGATGTTGCAAAAAAATAAAAGAAGAATTTATAATGATATATTTCCGATTCATTATCATGTATTGAATAATCAGCCGTATCAGTACTAGTTTGGATTTCCATACTCAATATCAGTTATTTATCTACGGTGATAATTCTTGTCCAACAATCATTTTAACATTAAAATAGATTCTATTGAATTTATTGAAATAACATCAAAGAAAGTTGGTTTATAAATTTATTAATTTATTAATTTTCTGACTTTAAAATTCCTGAAAAAGTTAGGGGATATTTGTTAGGGGAAACGCGTTACCTTCATTTAATAAAAAAAGAACTTTATTAGAAATTATAAAAAAAAAAATTTAGGAGAAAATTAAACCTAATCATATTTTAAGTATCAGGAATTGTACCACATCTATATTGAAAAATTATTTATCTTTTGTTCAAAATAACATAATTAGTAAACGATTAACTCAACTAGTACGATACACAAAACAATTTTGCACTAATAATTCAGACATCATTTTCACTAAGGCAGACAAGGGAAATATTACTGTAACTCTAAATAAAAATATTTACATTTCGAAAGTCAAAGAAATGCTTGATGATTCTAACATCTACGTACTAAAGTCGTAAAAAATCCTATCAATATTCTCACAAAAAAAGTTCAACTATTATCACATTGGCAAAATAAAAATTACATTTCAAATAGTACGTACAAAAAAATATCATGTAGTGAAGGTAACTTATCTCGTGCTTCCAAAAGTGCATAAACCTAATTGTTTAGGATCATAATTTCTTCAATTGACAGTCCTTTACATTCATTGGCTTCATTTTTACACGACATTATTTCTGAAAAATCTCCTAAACCTTTCAGTAAAAATCGAAAACAGTTTTCATCTTGCACAGAAATTAAGAGGCGGAGAAGTTAGGCGGTTGGAAACTAATTATTCTTTAATTTCTCTTGATCATCTCGTTGTTTACTAACATTCCATTAGATTTGGCGATTGAGAGTGTGACTAATAGTAGAATTATATAAAAGAAATCAACGACTATTCTGAAAAGAATTTTTTATAGCACTAGAATTAATACTTAACTCGACGTATTTCACTTTTAATGGGGAGATATACAAACAGAACTTTGATACATCAATGGGATCGCCTTTATCGCCTATTATGGCAGATTTAGTCATGTAAGACTTAGAGACTAAAGCAATAGCAATGTTAGGCTTTCAATTGTCCTTTTACTTCAGATATGTTGATGATATCGTGATGGCAGTCCCATTTGATATGATTGATTTTATTTTGACAACTTTTAATTCGTTTCATCCGAGATTGCAATTCACCTGGGAAATAGGAGGCAATAGTATTAATTTCTTAGATATAACAATGTATTAATAACAATAACTGTTCAGATTGGTACCACAAACCAACATTCTCAGAACGATAACTGAACTATTTACCTCACTATTTACCTCCTATTTCTCACAAACAAGATATCATAATAGGTATGTTGGACAAAACTATATTACTCTTAGATCCAAAATTTCATTATAATAATATTAAGTTCATTATTTGTACATTACTAAATAATGACTATCCGACAAAATTTGTTTTTGACATGATCAATAGTCGTCTAAAATTGGTTTAACAAAAATTTTTTTAGTAATAATGTCCCAAATGAAGATATGATTAGTGATCGTGTATCTTGGTTTTTGTTATCACATATTGATTCTACGTCAGTGAAATTTTCGTCGATTTGTAAAGACACCAACATACAATTAGCGTTTTCCAGCGATAACAAATTAAATAGATTCACAAAAGTATTCCAAAATTTCCAAAATTTGGTAATAAAAATGTGAGCTATAAGATTTGTAAAGATTGAGATACATCATATATGGGACAAATATGCAGAAAACTTTCCAGCAGAATATTTGAACATCATAGACATATAAATTGGAACATTGACACTCAATCTGTAATTATTGAACATCGTATTGAATTTTCATATGACTTCGATTGGGAGAACGTCCAAATTTTAGACAAGAAGAAATTTTTGAACAAAAGATTAATTTCGGAAATTCGTATACATGCAAAGGAATAGCTTTAATTTACGTTCAGATACAGGTCTGCATCATACTTAATATTCAGCGATGCTTGAAAATTTCCCCTGACTGATGTTATAAACCTTTTTAGATTTATAGTTTATTAATTTATTTTGATAAAGTTTTATTAGTTGACAAAAATGTAACAATTTTAATGAGCTATATTTTATATTGAATTTTTTTTCTTTTTTTCTTTTTATTATGTAATTTTTTATTTTACAATTTTAATAATTTTGACAGTTTTTAATTCTTATACAATAATTTATTGCGGTTTTTATCGACTTAACAACTATATACATATGTATGTATTAGGTGTTGGAATTAATTCGTAGCGTTTTACAAGTGATGGGAAGTACTTTCATTAATGTATTTTTTAATGCTCATGTGAAATAAATAACATTCTTTCATTAAAAACGCTACGAATTAATTCCAACACCTAATATTTTGTTCGTCATATTTGCAAATTTGCCTTAATGTTTACTGTGTGACCTCTTACTTCGAAAATAGTTCACATCTGAGTGACATGTTGTCATACACGGACGTGTGTTCTAAAAATGTGTGATCTTTATATTTAATTTTAACAATTCTACTTTTTAAGTTTTAATATGTTCAACAAAGCTTCAGTGCAATGCTTCATGTTCCGTGATGGTAAGTCATTTGTTTACGCATATATCACTTTAATAAGATTTGTTTTTAAAAAAATGTCAGATTAACATCTTTGTTGTGTGCATCTTTGTCAATTTACGAGTAACTTAGGCATTATGGACATGTGAGCTAATTATACTTGTATCATTCTTGCTGAGGAGGACTCTAAAGAGCGTCGAAACATTCAAAATAAAGAAAACATCAATTCGTGCTGATTCTTATCGTCCTTAACTTTAGTATGATATTGTTATTTTTGGTTACCTTCCTGCTAACACTAGGGTTTGTGAAACCCTTTGTCACGCTATAATTCTAAACTGAATACGTATATTTTAATTCAAAACGTGTGAAATTTATACCTTGAAATCAGACAAAGACAAATAAATATGAATTAAATAAATAATATTTTATTTTCAATTAATTACAATGCTTCAAAGAAATTGTATTGGAAAAATTCTCAAAAAATGACTACTTTGGATAAAAAATTCTCAAATTTTAATATAATGTTCAAGCAAAAACCCGAGGAGAATTTTTTTAGTTGATAAAAAAAGATCCTTTGGATAAAAAAAAAGGTACGATTTGAATCGCACAAAAAAATATAATTATTTGAAATATCGAAAATCAACATTTTTGAAAAATCTACATATTTTAAGTTTACAATTAATGAATAAAATTTTATTATTTGAACAATATAAAAAAGTAATAATATAAGCAGATAAAGGATGTATAAATATCATTATAACATGTATAATTCAGTTTATTAGGATTTAGTTTAGAGGATGATGCTCACTTCAAAGCAATAAATCCGCTTCGGCCGAACGATCTCCGAAGACTGACAGAAATTATAAAATTTCTACTATTTATTATATTAAAATATAATTCTTTTTAGTTCTACATTTTCGTGTACTTTTATATTATATGAAACTCAGTAAACATATATTTAATAAAAATTAAAAGGGTACCCTGAAAACTTACAAGCTAATCACATGTGAGTCCCAAGTATTCTCTTTGAATTTTCGTGCATTCTCACATCGAGAACAACGCAAAAAAAAACCATTGCAGGCTTATCATATCTATGGACAGTTAAAATTTTTTTTTAACCTCAATCCGGGTCTTCAAATTATACAATATTATAAAAAAGTTACAGCAATGAAATCGTTGAATCCATGAATATCATGCTAGAGTTAATTGTGTTATTTATTGTTGATAGATTGAGATGCCCACTAATATAATTGACTGGAAAGCTGATCAAATGTTTCCTCACGTGTTTCTAGTTGCAAACTTGCTCGATATGCGCGAGATGTTTTACAATATCAGCCTAACCATCACATGTACTCTTTCCGTGAGCAGTTGCAAAGAATACCATTCAGCTTCAATTTGAAAGTCATTGAAATGTTTGGTTAAATTTATAAACGCCTTCTTGTTTTTAAAATGTTGAGATGCATCAGAAAAATAATAAAGTTTCATTATTTGGCTGAATTTATTTTTTAAATATCTGATAAACTCTTTTTGCATCATGTAAACTGAGACTGAATTGTGTTTAAGACAATTTGTTATCACGCGCAAACGTTTAACTGGAACAACGACCAGGCCATTCTGTTTTCAATCATACTTTATTATCGGAAAAATGATTCATTGCATCGTAGTTATGTAGTGATAACAGATTGTCTTAAACATGATTCAGTCTCAATCTACATGATGCAAAAAGAGTTTATCAGATGTTTAAAAAACAAATTCAGCCAAATAATCAAACTTTATTATTTTTTTTATGGTATACTTTAACATTTTAAAAACAAGAAGGCGTTTATAAATATGATTGAACATTTCAAATTGAAGCTGAATGATATTTCTTTGCAACTGCTCACAGAAAAGATGCATGTGATGGTTTGGCTGGTACTATAAAACGTCTCGCATATCGAGCAAGTTTGCAACTAGAAACACGTGAGGAAATTTTATCAGTTTTTCCAATCATACCAGTGAGCATCTCAATCTCTATCAACAATATCGATTTTATTTACGTGGACAATGAAATATATAATAAAACAATGAAATTTTTAAATACTCGATTGTCTCGAGCAATTAAAATTAAAGGAACTTAGGATTATCATATGATTATAATTAATCAATTATGATAATTATTTACTGAAGCGAAAGTTGTTTCAATATCTAGCATAGCTCTTAAAATCAAAATAATAAAATAATTAAAAATTCTGTACATAAATATGTGACCAATTATTAATTTTGTAATGAATAACATTTAATACAACATGTATATTATAAATTTTTTTACTACTTTTGATTAAATTATTTTATTACAATTGAATTAAATTGGCTTCCAACTTAAATAAAGCGGTTCCTTATATAAAAAATTGTCAGCTTTCTAAAAAAAATATTTATTTTAATGTAAATGCCTACGATCATAAAAAAAACGCGTTTTTTCGAAAATTTAAGATTTTCACTGCTTTTATGAAATTTAAATCAATCGAGACTATTTTTATTGAAAAATAGAGAATTTTTTACATAGGAAACTGTTACGTTAATATTTTTTTAAATATTTATTATGAGGTAAAAAAAAATTGACAAAATTGATGTTTTCAAAATATCGAGAAATTACAATTAATATCACGGCTAAATGATTCGCTTTAAAGAAAAATAAAAAAATATGGATCATTATATTTTCCTAAAGAACACTTTCAGCGAGATGTCATGTCAGTTTTCAAAAAAACTCACCTATAAATGTATATAAAGTGTTTGGAAAATAATGATAAATCTTTCGCATAGGGGCAAAACAGATTAAATTGAGAAGAAAAGTCCTCTACTATTTTACGATTTTAGTAGTAGTTAATAAAATATTAATTGCAAAAAATTGTCGAAAATTGGTCTTTATTAATTTTTTATTCAAATGCTATCAACTACAGAAAAACTGCAAGAAATAAAAATTATTTATTTTCTTCGCATAGAACTCTAAGAATTTTTTTTAGAATTTTTTATTAACTTTTTAGGACTCATTTTCTTATTTTTATCAACATGAGAAAATACGGTATTAAAAAATTCTGAAAAAATTCTGAAAAAAATTCTCAGAACTTTATGAGAAGAAAATAAACAATTTTTGTCTCTTACAGTTTTTCTGTAAAGTTGATAGCATTTGAGTAAACAATTATTGAAAACCAATTTTCAGCAATTTTTAGCAATTAATATCTTATTAACTATTGTTGATAAAATCGTAAAATGGTAAAAAAACTTTTCTTATCTTATAGTTTAATATATTCTGCCTCTATACGAAAGATTTATCATTATTTTCCAAACACAGTTCATCTTGTCCCTGTGCGAAAGATTTATCACTAATTTCCAAATACCCTGTATAAGTATATATAAATATACAGGCTGTTTGGAAATTAGTAATAAGTCTTTCGCACAGAGGTAGAATGGACTAAACTGAGAAGAAAAGTTCTTTACTATTTTACAATTGTCGCAATGGTTAACGAGTTATTAACTTATGAAAATAGCCAAATTCGCCCAATTCAAATACAACATTTGCCAAATACAAGCGCGCGACAAGATAGGACTGCCCAACGCGGTGAGACATGCGTTCGCCATTGCTAGGCAATATCTGCGACGGCAATTGTCACTTATAAACAACGTGCCTAGTGACGGCGGACGCGCGCCTCGCCACGCGAGGCGGGTACTATTCTGTCATGCGTTTGCATTTGGCGGTGGGCTGGGCGAATTTGACTATTTTCATAAGTTAATAACTCGTTAATCATTCCGACAATTGGACAATTGTACAATGGTAGAAGACCTTTCTTCTCAGTTTAGTTCTGACTCTGTGAAAGACTTACCAAACACAGTGTATATATATATATATATATATATATATATATATATATATATGTATATATATGTATATATATATGTATATATATATATATGTATATATATATATATGTATACACACGCACACGCACACGCACACGCACACGCGCGCGCGCACGCGCGCACGCACGCACGCACGCACGCACACGCACGCACACACACACACACACACACACACACACACACACACACACACACACACACACACACACACACACACACACACACCCGGTATATTATATACAGGGTGTCATGAATATACGGCCCCACTCGTCCCGAGCAGGTAGAACGGACTAAACTGAGTAGAAAAGTCCTCTATCATTTTGCAATGCTCGCAATAATTAATGAGATATTAAATTTAAATTAAGATTTAAAGATAGCCGAATACACGCGTCTTTTCGACCTACTATTGCCGAAGGTACGACCCGTGGGCGTCACGGCGCGCGGGCCGCGAGGAGTGGGGCTCACTGCCTCTAAGCTTGAACGGGGCGGCGCGCCTGCTAGGTCATCTTCGCTCCTCACAGCCCGTGTACCGTGAACTCGGTGGGCCGTACTTTCGGCAATAATAGGTCGGGAAGATGCGTGTATTCGGCTATCTTTAAACGTTAATATTTCGTTAATTATTGTGAGCATTGCAAAATGGTACACTTTTCGATTCAGTTTAGTTCTCTCTACTTGTCCATGAAATATTTGGCGATTATTTCTAGATTACATCTTGTATACCCTATATATAAATATATATAATATACCGGCTATTTCAGACCACCCGTAGGCCCCTTTTATCTTTGCAAGATAAGATCCAATTGTAAAAGTGTTCAAAAAGTTGTAGGTCTTTTAAAAAGATCTATTTACTGATCTTATCGACTTGATCTTAGGTGACGTCGCCAAGGTCAAGTCAAGGTCATGTCAATTTTTTTTAAATAGGATACCCAACTTTTTATTCCAGTAACTAATAGCCGATGTCGAGAGCTTTTCGAAATACTATAATCAAATTATTTTTCATTGAGTACTTTTCGAGTTATAGGGCTCGAAAGTTACAGTGTCGCAAGCATTAGCATTACGCAAGATGCCCGATCGATGGTTAAAAATCTCTTGAATGTTGTTCAGGATCATGTCCTCAATAATATTTGTCAAGATCAAACTAAGAACAATAAATAAATCTTTTTAAACCCTACAACTTTTGTCTGAACACTTTTACGATTGGACTTTATCCTGCGAAGATAAATGGAATGTACGGATGGTCTGAAGCACTCGGTATATAAATATAGATATATATTTAAATATATTTTGAAGTATTATTTTTTATTTTGTAACATCCAAATAATAATAATAATAATAAAATTCTGTAAACGATGAACGCGAAACAATGTTTCAAAGTCCTATAGCTCTACACTCTATAGTGCCCTGTATGACAAATAATATATCTTAATATGTTCTTGAACTCTATCATTACTCTATGACTCCGCGCGTAGTCTAAATGTATGAAACAAAAGAATAAAGATGATGATAGACAAAATCGATCGAAATGTGCAGCGCGGCTTCAGGTTTGCTATGCATTTGACGTTTAATACACGTATAAAAATTAGTATATGATATTAGTATATACGAGATGATCATAGAAATGAAAATTATGTTTTTATATAGGCATATAAGTCTAACATACCAAGAATACTGTACGCATGCTCTCAGCGCGAGATGTTATTTTGTAAAATTCCATGTTCAATGGAATCTCAAAAATATATATTGCATGTGAAAGTAATATGATCTATAATTTTCCATAAGCTGCAATATTGCATGATTATGCTACATCGAAAAACCCATGTAATTTCACACAAATATTTTGTTCAATGTATGCTATGTTAGAAACTGAACTATTATAGTACAAGGACAAGTTCTTAAAAAATCTGTCAGAGAGCACTCGCAGTGTCGTATCACATTACTTATTGACAAGTAGTTTTCAGCTGATTACTGTCAAATTTTGAACGGAATTCATCGCGTGGTTTCATTTCTGTAGACGATTAAAGCGAATAATTTATTTTTTGCAAAATGGAAAAAAACGAGTTCCGTGCAGTGATCACCATCTACATATGAAAAATTTAACGCCAAAAGAAATCAAAGCCGAGTTGGATAATATTCATAGCACATCTGCACCAGTGTTTGCGACTGTATACAATTGAGTGAATGAATTTAAACGTGATCGTACATCCACATGGGATGTCCCTCGTTCGGGACATCCAATTGAGGCTGCTACAGAAATCATCGATAAAGTCCACGATATTGTTTTGACTGATCGACGAGTGAAAATGCGCGAGCTTATTGAGGCCTCATGTAACATGACACAGTGATTTCAATTTTGCACGAACAATTGGGTATGAAAAAGCTATCGGCAAGATGGTGCCGCGTTTGCTCACTGTGGACCATAAGCGCGACCGTGTGACGATTTCAAAACAATGTTTGGAGATGTTTCAATGTAATCCAGATGAATTTCTGCGTCGATTCATTACTGTGGACGAAACATGGATCCATTACTTCACATCCGAGACGAAAGAACAGTCAAAACAATGGACTTCACCGAGTGAACCAGTTCCGAAGAAAGCGAAGATCGTGAAAGGTGATGACCACAGTTTTTTGGAATACACGCGGTATAATTCATATCGATTACCTTTCATCGAAGCAAACGATCAATGGCGATTACTACGCAGCCTTATTGGACCGTTTCAATAACATTTTAAAGAAAAAACGTCCCCATTTGGCGAAGAAGAAAGTGCTCTTCCATCAATACACGGGTTCACACGTGCCAAATTCAACGAATTCCGTCACGAGTTGCTTCCCCATCCAGCATATTCGCCAGATTTAGCCCTGCGACTATTTCCTGTTTCCAAACCTGAGAAATAGTTCGGAGGAAAGAGATTCACCACCAGAGAGCAGCTCATCGCCGAAACAGAAGTTTATTTTGAAGGGTTGGACAAATCATATTATTCGGACGGCTTGAAAAAGTTGGAGAATCGTTGGATTAAATGTATCGAGCTGAAAGGAGATTATGTTGAGAAATAAAAAATGAATCGATCAAAAAAAATGTGTTTTACTTTGTTTTTCTAAAAACTTATTGACTTGCCCTCGTATCATTACAAATTAAATCTATTAGTAATTTAATAATTTGATGCTCAATCAGATATCGTATTAGAGTAATTAGAGAGATGTTAATGTTCT